>NC_134586.1:11990000-12250000 GCF_037038515.1 Microtus pennsylvanicus | reverse complement strand
TCCACCATCCTACTCAGCCACCACACGTACAGAAATTAGAATAAAATCAAGCTATAAGATATTTGGTCAGGAATATATGCTATTGTTATTTCATGAAATTAGTAAAATGATATGGCAAATTAGCGCCTTGAGAGTGGGAGGGCACCGCGGTGCAGATGACTCTTGCAAATCCCTCCCATTTGGGAAGAACGTATGTACTCTCCAAATGGTGATGTCATGAAGCACACCAAGGTTTTCTGGTTAATTTAACTACAGGTAAATAAATCCTATGTTCATTAAAAATTGTGTATTTTCCCATAGACATGATCATAATCAATCGCTTAAGAATTTTTATTCAAATAAAAGTTCACTTCAACAGAGGCTGTAATTAAATATTTTTCAAGATTTTGTCCATACAGCAGAGTTTCTGGTCCCTACGGGGAGTGGGTTGGGCTGTGGAATAAGATATGATGTTTCTTAGACATCACAAGATGGAAACTCATCTACCAAAATACTAAATTTTATAGTGATGTTTAAGCTGTTTGAGAATTCACATGTCAGGCAATATGCAAAGTACTACACACACACACACACACACATACACACACACCTTTAATCTTCATAATAAGCCTGTAAGGTATGATTTACACTCTGAAGACAGGACTATGATGGAGAGAAATGTTGCCTGAGGTCCGACCGGAAGTGATGCAGCTGCTTTTCAGCGCTCCTGTCTGCCGTGAAGCCTGCTCTCAGGGTAGTAGCTTACTGTGGAATTTTAACTCAAACGTTAACTTTGGGTTGGCGTTTTGGATATTTAGGCTATAAGTGATTTTACCTGTGGCTCTTCAAGAGCAGTGTTCTCTTTAGATCCAGCGTCGCGAAGCATCCCACAGCCACTGTCCTGAGTCGTAAGGATGTCATTTGTTACTGCCTGGTGTGGGGTTATGATTGAAGACATTCTATACAGGTGTCATGGTGGGCACTTAAGGCAGACGGCTTTCCCACAAGTCAGGCAAAACGGGCAGGGGCTGGAGCTACATGGTGGTGTCCTCAGACCTTCTGTGGGGACAATCTGGGGGTAACAAGCCTTCTGTCTTACGAGGCTCCTGTGTGTAAAACAGCCTCTCCTAACACACACGGCCTTGGCCCTCGTGGTAAGATTTTCCGTTTCCTGAGTTTTGCGAGTCAGGTGGGCCGTGTGATAGGGAGCTACAGCAAAGATCCCTACTGTCATCCTCAGAAGACTGTTAGATAGCTTTTCTGAAAAGTTTGATGCTCATATTGGTTTTGTTTACCAACTTTTTTGTTTTTTTATTTTGGGTTTTATATATTTTTATATTTATATTTTGTATTTATATTTATCTGATTGTATTTTGTTTGCTCATTGGTTTCTGTCACCTTGAACTGCTCCCTCAATTTTATTTTGTCATGTGTCTATGCACACGCCTTTGTCTATCTGTCTGTCCGTCTAATCTACTAAGCAGACTGCTTTCAGGCACTGTTTGGAGCTCTAGAGGCCTGAAGGGATCTAGGGTTAGGGTGAGTGGAAGGCCACAGCAGAGCATACCTCTGCCAATAGCTTTCTTCATATGCATGTAGTTTTACCCTGCCGGGCGCTTCACCTCTAGGACTGGAATATGCATGTGAACTTTCCTCATCGTGGGCAGCCTGTTCTTTCTGCGTCGTTGATAATTTCTTAAGAAGGATCAGCTGTATATCCTAGCAGGAGCCCCTGTCACCTCTAAGTGGCATTAGTAGGAACCCCAGGGTTCTTTTCTCTAGCTTGGGAAGTGCTATAGTAACTATATGAGTGGCATTTATATGAGATGAATTTGTTTTTTTTCTCCCTCAGGTCATAATCATATGGAAAAGGTAGAGATTATTTATAATTTGCATGTCCTTATAATGATGTTTAAGAAGCTTTATGACTCTAGAGCCCTAGGCCAGCACTTAGAAACAGGTTCATGGCGGCAAACCGGGCATTCCTTGTCACAGGGTGTGAACGGTAGCAGAATGCTGTAGGTGATATTAAATTGGGGTGATGGTTAGGAAGGGACAAGCGTTTTACGTCTCCTCAATCTGAAGTGGGTTCCTCTGGCTCTGAAGGCTTGCCAGGTACTTGCCTGCTTTGTAACCACCTCAATGATTTTCTTCTCTAGCCCTCTACGACGAGATCAGCCAGTTTCGAAAGGCCTGCGGGGAGGCTCATCTCAAAACCATCCTAGCCACAGGAGAGCTCGGCTCTCTCACCAACGTCTACAAAGCCAGCCTGGTAGCAATGATGGCAGGTGAGTTTTATGGATTCAGACGGGGTTCCGGCTGGATTGATGGTTTCAGGAGAAAGGAGCAAATGAAAGCACTTGCGTGTTATTGAAAGTGCTAACCCCTTGGGGGGCAACTTTTTTGTGTGTGTGTGTGGGAAGGATGAGACGTTTTGTGAATGCATACACAGAGTGAAGTGGGCAGAGACTTTTGGGCTTCTCTCCACCTTTCTGTTTTTTGTTTGTTTCTTTCTTATTTGCTTGGCATTTCTTTGCTGCACTATCCTTACATAGCAGTAGATGGCGCTCTTGTTAGCTGTTTGCTTTTGTGTGATTTGATTTTTCCTTCCTCAGCACAGGCTGGGCAGGAGTTCTCTGTGACTTAAGAGTTGAGTTTTTCTCCTAGATCTGCCTCTGTGATTTCTGAAGCAGCCTCTGCTTTTGTCCCTGCACATATAAAGTGAATTACTGTGGTGCTGGCTTTCCTGCTTCCACATAGACGTAGACTCATTGCTTTGCACACACAGCAGATATAGCCACCTGTGGACCTAGTTGGAGCTGGGCTGTACTTTCTCACTTCCGCAGCACCCGCGATTCTGCCTAATGTTTCTCCCGACTCTGCAGAGATGGCCCTGTCCTGGGCAGACCCTCCCTACTGGATCACCTCAGCTCAGTTCTCTGTCCCTACTTTTGGCCCCTTCCAGTCTTCCCACCTTTTTGCTGTTAAATGATCTTTTCAAAGTGATGATTTGATTATGGCCTTGCTTTGTTGAAAATCTTGCTGTCGGTTCCCTTCGTCTTCTGATGGAGTGGAACTTTCTTGGCTGCTCGCTTGTCTGTGCCTTTGCTGTCTTGTTTTCCCTTCACCCCTTAGAATCCGCCGTGTAGGGTGACTTGGAGCTTCCTCAGAGTGCTGGCATCCAGCTCCGTTTCATCTTTGTGTATGTTGGGCCCCTTGCCTTGAACATAGCTGTCCGCCAACATAACTGTCCTCAGCATGTTTGGTGTCAGTAAAGCCACACCAGTGTCGAGAAAATTCTCCACTTGGTTCATCCCCTGAGCCCTATATCCATTAGGCTGCATGTCTTATTATGCTGGGGTGCTAACTGAATTTTGAGGGGTTCTGCACTGGGATGAAGACGCCAGGTTTCTCTGGATCAGGCCATCCACTGTGGTCACCCTGTATGTGTTTATACTCCATGTGCCTTTCGATGCCCTGTTGGGTCTAGTGGATGGCTCTCTGGAACTCACTGACAATCTGCCTGAGGCATCAAGAGTGCTGCTAGGGCCTGGTCGCTGCTGCTGGATGCTGTTGAAGTCGGATGCTATTTATGTCTTTTATCTCAGAATCTCTAACATTCCAAGGCTAAGCAGGAATAGACTGTGCAGTGGCTCACGGGATGCTGGTGTTCAAAGGTCCGCAGCAGCAAAAGTCTTGCTGTTACTCAGAGGGACTGTGTGAAGGCCCTCAGTGTGTGAGCTGGACATGCGGCTGCCTTTTGTGCTCTTTGACAAAGCAAGAGATTGTTAGACCCAACAACAAAGTACAAGTCGAGGCCACCTTCTGGGAACTGCAGTCAGATAGGCCGACAGCCTCTTGAGGGTGCTGCTGTGTCAGCATGGGTACTAGGCACAAACAGTGGGGTCACAGCTGAGCTACCCTTGAGGTGTCTCTTACCCCAACTGTGACACCATCACAAAGAAAGTATGTGAGTTCTAAAAGGTCAGCCAGTGTCCTCTCTGCACCTGCCACTCACAGAGGGAAGGTAGCATTGGCCACCTCCATCCACTCCACCCAGGGAAAACTGCCTAGAAAGCCGCCTTTGCCACTTTCCCCTTGTTTAGTTGGCCGCTGTTGTCTGTCTGTTTCATTCCATTGTTTACCTAGTCTGTTGAGGACATAGCTGTGGGGTCCATCCACAGGTTCATCTTTGGTTTATTCTTATGTTCGGACCATAAGAAGAAGAATATCCTGTAGTTGGTGTAGAACATAATGGGCTTCAGGCTGGAATTTTCAGACAGACATTGTCGTTGGATTCTGTTTCTGCTGGTTTTCTCCACTACTCTCTTGTCCTCCCTCCCCTCCTGCCCCTTTCCTTCCTCCTTACAGTTCATTCCCCTCTGCCTTATTTAATGTGTACACTCACGCACACACACACCACATGCACACACACGCATACACACACACATTCTATATCTGAGAATTGCTGTTTCTTGCTCTTACCCTCCTTGTCTTTTAGACCTCTCCGCCTCCCATGTGTTAATAGTTGCTCTTCTGCTTTCATAGGGGAAATGTATGAGTCCTTCCCATAGGAGAGGAAGCGTGTGACTGAGTAAAGCCCCATTGTGCATTTACTGCTTTTTCCCACCTAGTCTGGCTCAGTTCTTTGGCCGTCGTGAGTAAACATGAACGTGCTGATGTCTCTGTTTGTGCGACTTTGATTTCTCTGGGTGTGTACCCAGGAGTGATACAGCTGCATTGCATAGTAATCTGTTCTCAGTTTCCTGAGAACCTCCTTCCTGGTTTCCATAGGGAGACCACACTAGGTTTTCCGGGGTGTGTGTGTATGTATATTCCTGGGACTTGAAACTGGGTTCAAACTGCGCACATCCTAGACAGGTGCTGTTCCATTGAGTTCTGGCCCAATTGTTGACACACCAGTTTTAATACCCTTATCTTCACATCATCTCTGGGCTCCATGGAGAAACCTGGAATCCACTGATTTTCCTGAGATTGCAAAGCTCACACACACCTGTAGTCAGTCGTGAGCTCCCATTTACGGAGTTCTCACTTGCAGGGCAGCTGTTTCCTAAGACTCTGTGCTTGCTCTTATGAAGGACATGGCTCTCAGTGGTTTAACATTTGCCAGATTCTAGCCTTTTTCCTAACCTGTATTTATCCTGTCATTATATATAAATGAACTGTTTTTCAAACATTTTTAAAATTTAGTGTTTTTTGTATTTTTGATTTAGTTTTATTACATAATGCACAAAATAATCCCAAATAAAAATAAGTTACTTTTTTTTTTACCTAAAAAGTTAACCTCACTGAGGTAAATTTATAGTAATTGAAATTTGGGTGTTAAGTGTACAGCGAGAGAAGTTTTGACAGTATGCAATTGCCTGAAGCTACATACACAGTCCAGAAGCAAAACTTCACCACCACCCAGGTGGATTCTGAGTGACTGTCTTAGTCACTATTCTATGGCTGTGAAGAGACACTGGGGCCAAGGTATTTATAAAAGGAAGCATTTCATTGGGGGCTTGTCACAGGTTCGTCCTGGTTGGGAGCATAGTGGCAGCCAGGCAGGCATGGAGCTGGAGCAGTAGCTGAGGCAGAGAGGGAGAGCTAAGGACTGGACTTGGCAAGGGCTTTTGAAGCCTCAAAGCCTACCCCAGTGACTCACCTCCTCTGACAAGCCACACCTCCTCTGACAAGCCACACCTCCTCTGACAAGCCACACCTCCTCTGACAAGCCACACCTTCTCTGACAAGCCACACCTCCTCTGACAAGCCACACCTCCTCTGACAAGCCACACCTCCTCTGACAAGCCACACCTCCTCTGACAAGGCCACACCTCCTACTCATTCCTGAACAGTACCAAACACTCAGATCTGAAAGGCTACTAGGAGCTGGACCGTTTCCCTTCAGACCACCGCAGACCCCTCACAGTCAGTCCATGCTTTTCACCGGCTTCCTCAACTACAGAAGGACTGATCTGAGTTTATCAACATCCTTCGGCTTTGTCAGTTTAGAGCATCGCGTAGTTCACATCGTAGGTGCTGCTCCCCAAAATAATAACCACGAGACTGTAAGTTTTCGTGCAGGTGTTCCATTGCCACATAAATATGTTGAGCTGCTGCAATTCTGGTTGTAAAGCTGTGTAGGAGCTCGTCTCAGTCTGATGCTGTGGGATCTACAGTTACAGCTCATTCTTCAGCCTGACTATGCTTCTGTTCTTTTCCCATGTTAGTGCTTCTCTCCTGACAGAGTCATGCAGAGGTTTTGCCAATTTTATTAATTAGTGTGTTCAAAGATCCAACTTTTGACCCTGTTTTCTTTCTGTTCATTGTTAAGGCGTTTTCCACTTTCCTTTGTAAATCCACTTGTCACTTAGAGTGTTAAAGTGCCATCTAGATTGAATGCTTTAGTGTCTAAATGTTTAGTGTTTTTCTAGTACCTGCACTTGGGTCTTCTGTGAGAGCAGCGTATGTTCTTAACCACGGTGCCGTGTCTCCAGCCCCCACAACTATTTTGTCAGATACATTTTCTGCCCCATCCTCTCTGTCTTTCCTTCTAGGACCCTAAATCTGCAGGTATAAGACTGCTTGATACTGTCCTATAGGCTGCTTAAGTTCTTTCTCCTTAGTGATCATCCTCACCCTCCTCACTGGTCTTAGTAGTGATGTTCTTCAAACAGGAAATTAGGAATTAAGATGCTATTAACATGGATATTTATTTAGGTCCCTTATTCTTTATTTTGTATCTCAAGTTCGCTTTTAAACCCACTCAGTAAAATTTATGCCACTGTACACATTTGGGTTTGGAATTTTGGTTTGTTTGTTTATTTGAGATTGTGATTTAATTACAACATTCCACTCTTCTACTGAGTCTTTGAGCTATGTTTTCCCGCATGTCTTTGAACATATTTACAACAACTGATTTAAAGAGCCAATCTGCTAACTTGAGTTTCTGAGTGATCTCAGGTTTTGTGTTTTTAGCTTCCAGTTTTCCAAAGCCTGAACATACTTCCTGCCACTCTCTAGTTATTAGTAACCAGTAAGCAGTCCGCCAGTGTTCTTATACATCTGGAATCCTCCATCAACACTTTGCCCCTTACTTTAAAATTAAATTGTTACAAGTCTGTGATTTACAGTCACCATAATTTTATGGTTTTGATAACCGATTATTGCAAAAGCGGTTCTTCTGGAGAAAGAATGAGTGGAGAAGCCTAAGTGTGTTAGTGTGGTACTGTTGGCCACCGTAAGCACAGACTTAGCTAACCACGGCATTTGCATGCTGGGTCAGCGCTATGATCCAAAGGCCTTTTCCAAAACTTGGGCTGAATTGGAGTCTCCTAGGTACTAGTAGCAAGTGGCGGGGCCTCTGAGAAGTTCTCACGCCTGCCCTTATGTGTAGTTAATGCCATTCCCACAGTTGTGCGCAGTGTGGTGTTTGTTCACCCACTTGTGTTTCCTTCTCCGTCTCCCACGTGCTTGTGGGCCTTTCTGCCTTGCTGTGGAGCAGCACAGAGGCCCTCACCAACACTGTGTTCCTGGACGCCCAGCCTCCAGACCCGTGAGCCAAGTTAACTTGTATCTGATAAGTGCTGTGTGCAGTGTCCCGTGACAGCCTCAGAAAGCAGATGGAGAATCAACTAAAGGATTCCCGTCCTACTTTTGTGTGAAGCTTATTGAGTATTTTTTTAAATATTTCTGGTGAAGGAGCACAGTCAGGAAGATCTGGGCTCTTGTTCTTTCCCTGCTCTACTTGACCTTCTGCAGTTAAACCAATGTGATTATCAAACAATCGAATTAAAGAAAGAGACTACGTTGTAAACTGTACGTCAATAACCTTGCAAGTGATTGACATCTCAGCACGGCTTCTATACTATCCTATTAGTAAGAAAGGAGGCCCAACTGATCTTTCTACCAGGCCATTACAGGTGTTCAGAGTATCGCTTTTCAAAAGGCGTTGACTGTGCCCCCGGGGGATATGTGATTTTCAGTTGTGATTTTCAGTTGCGCTTTTCTGTGCCCATCCCACCACCCCAGAGCTTGCATTTAGAGGGTTGTTGAATTAATTTTGGATATGGACTCATTAGAAAAGAGAGCTATGAAAGGAATCCGGCTAAGAATCACCATTAGTTGTGATCTGTTAGTTATCTTTCTGATGCAGTTCCTGGCCTGTGTACCTGTCGGCTCTCTTAACTCCTGTACTCTGAAAGCCCTAGCAGACAGGTGAGTCTTCCAACAAGCGGCCAATTGAAATTATCACACAGCTCTCGATCGCCAGGCACCTGCTAGAGAAGTGCAAATAAACTTTTAAAAGGCAGGTAAAAAGAGCAGCTGATTTCCAGCTGCTGCGGAGATTCCACACCCCTGGCATTCCGGGTGCAGGGCCTGAAGGGGGAGAATTCAGAGGTTCCTCTGGAGGGGTGGTTCACATGGGCCTCTGATTGGTGGAAATCTGGTGCGAAAACAAACAAAAGAAGAACGGGGATGGGATGGGGTGGGGTAGGCAATTGGAGGGCGAGAAATTGCGGGTAGGGGAAGAGCTGCATTTGTGTTCATCCAGCTCCACAACGATGACGTGATAACAAGTGAGATCCACTTACCGAAGAGAAGCACAAAGTAGGCTTGTGTCCCTACTGCGAGAGCTCAGCGGCTGCGTGTGCACTTGGAGAATGCGGAGGTGTAGCACTGACTTTATCTTTGGGATCGTAGGGCTGTCTGCACGCACACAGGCAACAGCTAACAAGCTCTCCTCCAGGTTACTCTGGACCTTATCTTCAGGAATAATGCAGGGGTGATAAATAAGTTTGGAGTGGCGAGGCACGGAAGATGTAATCGTAATGTCATCGGGTTTGAACTGCTGATGCGGATCTGTGCAGAAAGCATTTGCAAAAATATGGGACTAGGAAGGGTGCGCCCTGAAGGAATGCGAAATGAGTTCGAACTTGGCCAGAATTTTGCAAGGTGGAGGAAATAAATGTGAAAAGGAAAAAAGAAAAGAAAAAGCCAGAACCAGGGAATGGATGATTGGAAATTCAGAGTAAGGCAGGAATAGCGAGGTGAAGCAGAAAAAGAGGGGACTGTAAGTGAGGTTATTAAATGATGGGAGAAGGGGCGAGCCATGGGAAACCCACTTGGACCTGTAAGTGAGGTTATTAAATGATGAGAGAAGGGGCGAGCCATGGGAAACCCACGTGGACCTGTAAGTGAGGTTATTAAATGATGAGAGAAGGGGCGAGCCATGGGAAACCCACGTGGACCACAAGAAGCAGAAACATCGAAACCATGAAGTGATTAACAGTAAATTAATACCTAAAGCTTAAATAGATTAATATGATTCAAATAATAAACGACACGAGAAGATTGTCACAAGTCATACTGAGTCCCTTGTCACATTCTGCAAGTCTTCCTTGCTCAGGGAGTATTGATCCAGATGGTGCATTCTGATCCCTGTGGTGTGCCAGGCTGGTTTTTTTTTTTTTTAAATAAGATCTTGTTTTTTTTTTATAAGCAAAAGTGTTTAACTTATGAAAAGATAAGCTATTAATGCAGTCCAGCACTGGAGAAAGCATAAAAATATAGAGGTCTGTTATGTTAGAAGATCGTTTGTGGAAGTTTCTGGTTTGGGGCTCAAGGGGGACACTGAGGTGGATTGCTCTTTGGGGTAAGAGATTTATTAGAAGAGTTACATGGTATGGGCAGACCGGCGGTAGCATTGCAGGGGATCGCAGGAAAGTTCAGGCCCACATGGCAAGAGTTGGGACTTCCTTCTTACTGGGTTCAGAGGAACAGTGTAGGTTCTATGTAGATCACATGATTGAGGAGTAGCCCTTAGTACCCACTGTGTCTGAATCAACTATGGGGCCGGGACTGACAAGAATCTAGAAAATTGCTCCTTTAGTTCTGGGCCCTAAGGTCACAGTTCTGTTGAAGTGGCGTGGCCCTGTCTCTCATCCTGTGACTGTGACCCAGAGATTGTGTTTCCAGTGCAGTCCTGAGGCATTGCAAGGCAGTGGTGTGACGTGGAGGTGTGTAAAAACTCACAGGTGGACCTAGAAGGGAGCAGAGCTCTGTGTTGGTTTTTTTGATCAAAGCAAAAGGGAGCTGCTGCCTGGCCCAGAGGAAATTCCAGAGAGGCGCAGAAGCACTGCGGGGCCAGCATGGTCAGTGATCCTTTATAGTTCCTTAAAGCAGGCCCGAAGTTAGACTACTTACGGGGTGAAAACTGATTTGCCATCCCATCCGGGAAGGAAACTTAAGTGCAGATACTCCAGAATATTTACCCCACCCACTATCTCCCCTCCCCCCCCATGATAGATATTTCAGCATGTTCATCCCATACACTGCCTTGCTGTGCTTTGCTGAGTGTGGAATACAGGCTCCAGGAAGCAAAGACGGCAGCTGCTGGCTTTCCTTGGCTGGTGGGCACACCGTGCCAACCTCGGCCTCTGCCATCACATGGCGTCTTCTCTCTGTGTGCCTGAGTCTCTTCTGCGGACTGCAGCCAGGCAATGTACACCTTCCTCGGGGTGATTTCATCCTAATAGATTACAGATGCAGTCACCCCATTTCCAAGTAAGCTCACTTTCTGACAAATCTAGGGTTTCAGATTTGACGTTCTTTGTTTGGACATAATTCAATCCACGGCAAAAGAAGTAGGATTTCTTGCTTCCGAGGAAGACATGTCGAATCAAACTGGCCAACTTGAATACAGGGACAAAAGATTGATTTTTCCCCCCTTTTAGCAATATATGTTATGTGGAATGGGGAAATCTAGTAAACATTAAATATTTTTATCTGCAAAAAGCATTTGGTAAGATTCTCAATGGGAGATTAATGGCTAAAATAAAGAATGAGGCATTAGGAGATAAATTTGCTTATGAGCAAGCGACAGAGACTTACAGGCGGAGGAAATACCTTGCGGATTGGAAAGGAGTGACATACAGCCCGAGCCAGGAATCAGTTTTGGGACCTGTGGGTTTTGGACTTTATTTTTTATTGAACTTTGTAATAAAAATACAGACCCTCAAACAGTCCAAGACAGAGTGAGAAATGCTACGAGCGTCAGTAATCAAAAGTTATTCTCGATCATAAACTAAATGATTGGAAATAAATACTGACACAGACTGCACCACGGACCGTGATGTTATAAAGCGGAGCCAGATTCCCCGTGTTCTCTCTTCTCCTGTGTGGAAGAATATTTCTTTATTTGACTTAAAAAAAAAAGAGCCTGAAGATTTCTAGGTTTACTTCATAGCAACAAATAAATGAAAAAAGATATGTTTTTTAAATGTGGAAAATTATGTTAATGAAGGAAAAACTGGCTGGCACAAGCCAAAGGTTATATTGCCTTTTCTAGGAGAAAGAAAAGAAGGGCCCACCTTGTTAAATTGCTCAGCAAAGGCTTAGGTAGTGAGGAGGACATTCTGGAAATCACCAGCTTACTTCTGTGGCCTGGCCCTAATAGGGGTATGCACAAAAAGTCATTGTTCTATTGCTGAAGCTGCAGATTGGAGTGGGGGTGGGGGGCCGAACTACAGCACGGAACTCCTCTTTTTAAATTTTAACATGGCTTTCAAAAAGTCCATAAACGTCAGTGATCTCATATGTAATTTCTGTCTTCCAAGCAGCTAGTTAGGTAAATGGGAGATGTGGTCTTCAAGTTGGAATTGAGCCTACAACATTTTTTGTGTGTAAGTCACTGAATTCGTCTTTCTTTCTTTGCCGGTTTCCCCGTGGTGTGCCAGTCAAATTGACAACATGAATGTTTGTGTTAACTGTGGGGTCTGGGGATATAGCTCCCTGGTTGGAGTGCCTGTCATGTGCAAGGCTCTGAGTGAGTTCAAGCCCTAGCCAAAATTAAAGAAGTAGATAGAGAATTTAGGTTGAAATGCTTAGAAATCTGTTAGGATCTTCAGCTGTGTATAAGAAAAATAGGGCGGGAGGGACGGCTCAGCTCAGCTGATAGGAGCACTTGTTGCTCTCACAGAGGACGCTTGTTCTGTTCCCAGCATCAGCATGGTAGTTTACAGCATCCCGTAACTGCAGATCCGGGGATCTGACCTCCAAGGCAGGCGCATAGTTCATAGACGTATATCTACTTACGTGCATAAAATAAAAATAAATCCTTAAAATGGAAAACCCAAATTATGTTTTTGTTTGATTTTAAAGGAGTTCATCAGCCCTTCATTGTGTGGTGAGAAAACCTGAAATGCACGGTGGCCAAACTCACGATGATTAATATTCACACCCTTGTGGAGGCCAAGCTCACGATGACTAATATTCACACCCTTGTGGAGGCCAAGCTCATGATGACTAATATTCACACCCTTGTGGAGGCCAAGCTCATGATGACTAATATTCACACCCTTGTGGTGGCCAAACTCACGATGACTAATATTCACACCCTTGTGGAGGCCAAGCTCACTATGACTAATATTCACACCCTTGTGGAGGCCAAACTCACAATGACTAATATTCACACCCTTGTGGAGGCCAAGCTCACGATGACTAATATTCACACCCTTGTGGAGGCCAAACTCACGATGACTAATATTCACACCCTTGTGGTGGCCAAGCTCACGATGACTAATATTCACACCCTTGTGGAGGCCAAGCTCACGATGACTAATATTCACACCCTTGTGGAGGCCAAGCTCACGATGACTAATATTCACACCCTTGTGGAGGCCAAGCTCACGATGACTAATATTCACACCCTTGTGGAGGCCAAACTCATGATGACTAATATTCACACCCTTGTGGAGGCCAAGCTCAACGAGGACTAATATTCACACCCTTATGGAGGCAAAACTCACGATGACTAATATTCACACCCTTGTGGAGAAGGACACAAGCCCGACCAGGACTCTCCAGCAGGACTTTGTAGGAGGGTTTCCTGAGGGCTCGTAATTAAACTGTTGACAAGTCCAACTGCAGAGATTCTGGTTTCACTGGTCCAGGGTGGAAATGTTGGTGGTGGTGGTGGTGGTTATTGCTTCCTTAGAAGTGTTTATAAAATGGCCTGGGTGTAGCTGTTGGGCAGGCAGGACCTTGAACCTCTGACCTAGAAGCCAAAGAAGACAGGTCAGGGGTCTTTCTTCCCAGCCCTGCATCTCAGCAGCTGGTTAGAGAGGGTCTCAGACTTGGACAGAGACCTTGGTAGTTAGCATAAAGCAAACAGTCTGTTTCTGTTAAGTTGTTTGCTTGGCAGACTGAACCTGTGTTCCTTGAGGTCCTGTGGGGCCAACTGTTTTTTAGACCAATCCAAGGACTAGGCCCGCATCAGCCATTCTTTAGTACAGTGTACACTCCAAAGGCTGGGCCCGTGTCAGCCCTTCTGTAGTACAGTGTAGATACTAAACAATACAGGCAATACTGGTTTTTGTTTTCTTATTGTTGTTTTTTAAGGACACGATTTTGTATTTCTAGTTTTTCAAAATCATTTGTTGGCCTTCACTGCAGTAAAAACAGAGCAGTGTTTCTCCTCTTATCTTCTTTTTGTTAAAGATTTATTTATTAATTTAATGTGCAGTGGTATTTTGCCTGTATATATTCTGTGTGAGGGTGTCATATCCCCTCGAACTGGAATCATTGACAGTTGTGAGCTGCCATGTGGGTGCTGGGAATTGAACCCGGGTCCTCTTGAAGAGCAGCCAGTGCTCTTAACTCTCTCTGGTCATCTCTCCAGCTCCTTTCTTTCCATCTTCTACCTGTTAGGTATGGAATTTGTGTGCAGTCTTGCCCAGTTCTGAGCTGTGCTACAGAGTGGAAGAAAGTGAGGGGTTGATCCTGTAAGGTTCAGAGTGGAGACTGAGGAGGAAAGAATGCAGTTAGTCAAGGATGGAAAGACACCTATGGTGGTTTGAAAGAAAATCACCCCCGAAAGGAGTGGCACTGTGAGGAGCTGTGGTCTTGTTGAAGGAAGTGTGTCACTGTGGGGGCAGGTTTCATATATGCTCAAGCCATGCACAGTGGGATAGTCTACTCCTGTTGCCTACAAGCTGTAGGATTCTCAGATGCTTCTCCAGCACCACATCTTCCTGCATGCTGATGATATGGACTATGATGATAATGGACTGAACCTCTGAAGCTGTAAGCCACCACAATTAAATGTTTACCTTTATAAGAGTTCCCATGCTCATGGTGTCTCTTCACAGCAATAGAAACCCTAAGACAGCACCCTTCTGCCACCTCAACACCCAGGGATGCTCTTCCTTCCATGGGCTTCTCCAGAAAGCGTCTAGTGAAGGTACCATGTTTTCTAGATGCTACTCTGGGACTGAGAGAAGGCTCATAAGAAAGAATGGGGATGAAAAAATGAGCAACTAGGCAATTGACAAGATAGCCCTAGTTTGGTGTAGAAGTTAGAAGCAGAGTGCTGGATCTGCTCTGTGGGAGCGAAGGGGCCCCAGGGACATCCTTTCCATGCACCTCTTCCTGCTAGCCCATTTGGAGGGAGTGAAAAGAGCTCACAGAGCTGGTGGCACCTGTGAGGGTTTTAGCAGACCGATATGAGGGAAGGCCTTTTAGGTGGAAAGTCACGGGATCTGTGTTGGAGCGGTGTACAGGGGCTGTGTGTCCCAGAGCCAGGGTTGCTCCAGTTGCGTGGGAAAGAAGTGGGGTGTGACTGGCCAGGAGATGGAACCAAGCAGGCCCTGTAGAGCAGGGTGACTGTGGGCCATTGTCCTCTTCCATTTCTGTGTGATAAACAACTGAGGGAGTAGCTTTACCCAGCTTACAATCCCGGGTTGTAATCCATCACAATAAAGAGCAGTGTCAAATAAATGTATGTAGTCTCGTGTGTACTCACCTGCCTAGGAATGGTGCTGCCCACTGGAGGCTGGGTCTTCTCACATCATTGAACAATCACGATAGCCCCTTCCAACCCCAGGACATGACCACAAGCCAACCTGACTTAGACAATTCCTCACTTAAGATTCTTTTCCCAGGTGGGGAAAAGAATGTCAGGTTAACAGTTGAATACCAACCCCATAGCTGTGTTAGAAGCGAAAGCGACAGTGGTTGAGAACAGCCGCGTGTTGGGTGGAGGAATGGGAGTCTCGACAACACAGACTGTGGTTTTGCTGGGACACGGAATGTGTTTGCAACCCAAGAACCGGGGCCTCCTTCCTTTCCTGTGAGACCTTCACTGCCCACTCTGGTTGAGTTTATTACAGAACATGGCATAGACTAGCCATCCTTTTACTTTTCTGTTCATGTAACAGGATAAAACAATAACAGCTTTTGAAAATCTACCAAAAGCCATTTTTTCTAGTTAGAACACATGAGCCAGGCCTAGCATGTAAGTCCAGATGAGGACCCGGTACCAGTGCTCTAGAGGGGAAGACAGAGCTTGCTTTCACTTCAGTTCTCAGGATGATCTTTTCTCACTGTTGTCCTGAGAGTGAGTAGTGTACCCGTTTGCTTTGTCTGAAAAATTTATCACCAGCTGGAACATGAGAAAGTAAGTTTCCTGTGCTTCGAAGCCGCTAAATTGGGCAGGGACAATGGTGGAGGCTCCAAATGGTCGGTGGGGCAGGAGGGACTGTAGATGGTGTCACACTGAAGTAGCAGGAAGCTGGTGGGAGAGTGTCCAGTGTCATCACACTGCTTTGATAGTAGCATCCTAGGGAATAATTAAAATATGCCTGTTTATTTTTTAATAAAAACGGAAAGTGTGGAAGTTACCTTAGCTTGTGCAGCGATCCCTGCCATTACATCCCTCACGTGCCGAGGCTTTTCCTCAGCCTGGACATCTGGTGACTGGAAAACAGTCTGCATTCTTATTCTGCAGTATTCAATATTATAATGCCTTTTCAAGCCATAAAATAAAAATCTTTAAAACTGCTTTCAGGTATTTCCAGTACAGTTGGCATTTCCTAAATTGAAAGGTTATTAAGTATATTTTTCTGCTGAAGTTATTTTTGAAGTTCATTTCTCATTTCGTGTTCTTGCCAACACCACACATCCTGATGTGGTTATTGCTTATGCTATTCCTGCCTTGATTTTAAACTCCAGACTCCCAGGATGTGATCGAGTTTCTTCCTATAATCAAATATGCTTTACAATTAATCTTTGTTTGGCCCTTCAAGGCTAGAGTGAAAAAGTATGATGATTGTTCATTGTTTTTTGTTTTATTATTATTATTATTAATTTGTTTATTTAATTTAAGACAAATGGCTCAGAGAAAAAGAATGGCCCATATAGAAGCCAGAAAAGAATTTGTGCTTACCGACACAGAATGAGACAAAAATATGTGTCATAGCCTATAGTTTGATCCTCTTGAAGGTGCTAGCACCCTGTTTTAGGGGCTCAAGGCATGCAGGACCCCAGCAGTTCCCAGCAATTTCTGAAGGAACTGTGCATATGTGTAACCCAATGAGAATAGAGTTGCTCTGGGGGAGGGTGGGAAAAGGGAGAGTGAGAAAGGGGGTGGGTGAGAAAGGGGGAGGGTGAGAAAGGTTGGTGGCCTCACAAGGAGGAACTGGCTGAGGAGGGCAGGGCAGTGTGGAGAGGATCTTAAAGATGACATCTCCTGTTTCCTGTTCTCCAGAGCCAGAAATGGCTGCATACTGCCGGAGAGGTGTGATTTAACCTGGACTGGCCTTGACCTCCCCTTGGTCTCTCAGATGCCGGGATTATAAAGCTCAGAATGTCTCTGCCCCAGCTTAGTAGGTGACAGTGTTTCGATGAGATGCAGAGAGGGATTCCGCTGACATTCCTGTGTCTTGAGGAAACTCCTTTTTGCTGAAAGCTTATGGGTGCTTGGAGGCCTGAGCATTGGATTCTGTAGGAGTAAAGCTGGGATTCTGGGCTTGCCTGCCATTTGTTGTTGTCCGCAACCTGGAGAAATACATATTGATTTCAGCCAACCATGCATTTATGAACTTTGGAACACAATCCATTTTTCGGTTGGAGAATTGCATTATTAAACTGTTCAACTTAATAATTAAAGATAGAAAAATGCAGTTGGTTCATCTGTGCTGTCAGCCAGCGTTTAATGTGTGCTGATAACATGGATGTGAATCTAACACCAAATATTCAGAGATACAAATAGAGAGAAGATAAAACAGCTCGCGTGATTCCCCCAGAGACCTCACATACGATGAAGGGTACCGCTGCAGAAAACCAAACTAAATCAAACAAAACCACAAAACTCTTTACCGCTCGCTCCGTGACATCCTAGTTCCCACCGAATCCCATCTCCTCCCTTTCTTTATAAACCCGGAAGTCTCTTCCTTCCTGGATCCATTATTAGAAGATTACAGGTAAACACTCTGCTTCTCAATTTTTGTTAATACATTTAAAAGGGAACCTAGAAGCTAATGAAGGTAGGTAAGAGAGACTTAGCTGCTGTGCTAAGAAAGTGAAGGAATGTCAGCCCTCCTTGGGGTTTATCGGCATTCATTTCGACTTTGGCAACCATGCCTGTTTTCCTTCAAAACAAGAGGATGTCTGGAAATACATTGTTCTTATAATGACAACAAAGAAGGGGTCTTCCTTCAAAAAAGTCCTGCTTCAGAAATTCAGAATTAGAGAGAATCCTACTGTGAATGGAGAGTGAGCTGCCTCTGGAGTTTGTGGAATCGAGATTTGAACCATTGGTTCAGAAAGATAATTTGTTCATGTGTCTCAGTGCAGGGGCGAGGGGACTTTTGATAGTGTAATGACATGCACGAAGCTGTTTTAAGAATTAGAGTCTGGGGATAGTTCGTTAAAGAAGAAACAGGAGAGCTGAAAATTTGGTTTCCTGCTCTGTGGAGCTCAAATTAAATTTGGCTAAAGACAGATTCAAAGTTGAAAATACCAAGTTTTCTTTCCTTCCGTTCAGACTATTTGAGAATGCATTTATGCCAACCGCTTGTGCTTGGGGTGGCCTGGGGTTGTTCCCAGGAAAGCACAGGCAGAACAGGAGAGAGTCTCCCGAGGATTAGCGCTGCACGGTCAAGGGAAGAAGGGAAGCTTGTGTGTTTGGGGCCCTTCCAGCTGAAATCTGATTACAGCATTATGTTTGGTTAAGCAGTGTTCCGGCTCCAACCTTTCCAACAAAGGTTGTCAAGGGTAAGAACTTTGGGAGGGATACTGAGTACCATATGCCCCTGCCAGCCAGGCCCAGGATACACTCACTTCTGTGAAAGTGTGGTTTATGGGACTCGTGTGAGGGCTCAGTGGGTAAAGGTGCTTGATGCCAAGGCTGACGACCCGAGTTCAATCCCCAGAACCCACAGGTTGGAAGGAAGCAACCAATTCTTGCAAGTTGTCCTCTGATCTCCATTCGCGCAATAAACAAACAAACAAGTAAATGTAATGAGACTTTGAAGAGCGAACATGCTTTGTAGAAATATAAATCCGTGGCCTTTTCTTTAAGCCCATCGTTCCAACTTACTTTAGACTGACAAAGTTTCTATCATCCTCATTATTAATACCAGACCCACGAGTAGAGTAAAAAGTCTAGATTCTGTCAGGCCCTATAGACAGAAAATTGTGCTCCGTGGGAGGATAAACGTTTAAGCAGACACGATTACAATGAGCTCATAACTCTTAAGAGTGTAATGTAGATATAAGTGGGGCAATTTGAGAAAATCTCCCCTGTAGTAACTTTGAATGTTGTTCCCTATTCCCGTGACTGGTGTCTGGAATCTGTGTGTCAGAGCCTCACAGTTGAAGCCAGTAGGTGTTAAAGCTGATGGGGGAAGTGGCCTACTCGGCTAGTGTACAGCAGTAGCTCTGCGAAACTCGAAAATATTTTGCTAGTAAGTTTTAAAAAAATCCAAGCTGGGCTAGGATGGTGGCTCAACTTGTCATGCTAGTATTTGGGAGACTGATGCAGGAGGATTGTCATGAGTTTGAGGCCAGTCTGAGCTGCAGTAATTAGCTCCAGGCCAACCACTCTTACCTGGTGAGACCGGTCTCATAAAGCAAACATCTGTTAAGTGGAGACCCTAGGTTCTGACTCTTCATTCTTCTCCCTGTCCCTTCTCCACCCGTGAGGGTAGGTTGTAACATTCATCTAACTAGAGGAAGAGGAAGAGAGTATTTCCCTTTGGCCTGAGCACAGTCGACACTTGAGATAGTCTGGTAGCATCGGGGAAGAGGGGCAGAGATTTCCCCAGGTTTGTTCAGCTCTGTGGACTGAAACTGTGCTGAGGGTCAGATCAGAGTGAGAAATGTCCGGGTGGTTGTGTGTGGAGCCGCGCCAGCCTTCTTCAGGAGCTCCTGCTGGCCCTGGTGGGACGGGAACTCATCATGATACCCTGCTCGTGCCTCCTGACCTCTGCTTTCCAGCTCTTCACTATGTGGTCCTGCATCCCCTGCTCCTCTCCTCCCAGAACAGCCTCCAGCCAGGGCCAGAGGCCTGTTGATCATCACTGAGTGCACAGTTCAGGATGTAGCACAGTTTACACCGGCCAATAGGGCATGAAATGTCCCCAAAGCTGGGGATAGTCACCTTCTACTGACATCTAAGATTTGTAGAAATTCCTTCTTGGCTACTTTAGCCTTAAAATATGACCTCTCTTTGGGGTGCTTGCAGACTTTTCTAGGATGATAATCCTAGTAGCGTTCTAGTATGTCGCAGGACTTGTTGAGGGGTGCCAATCTGTTGAGGGAGGCTGCTCATTCATTCCTGGCCGCCCTGACTCGAAATAATCAAACAGAAACCATATTATTTAAATCACTGCTTGGCCAATCACTTAAATGTGGAGCATGGGTAGGAGATGCCTGGCTCTGGAGTAACTTTCAGGAAGCTCCTGCATGTTCGATCCTTCCTGTTACATTGTCACAGCTGGCTGGGGTTTGTGATCCTGCAGTGAGAGGCAGATAAGAACAGGTAAAATTCATGTCTTAGAGTTTGGAGATCCCAGGTGTGTGTGTGTGTGTGTGTGTGTGTGTGTGTGTGTGTGTATGCGTGTGTGTGTTTGCACATCTGTGAGGGTGTGTATGTGTGTGTGTGCACGCAAATATCTATGAGGGTGTGCATCTGTGTGAAGGGCAGAAATAGATCTCGAGCATCTTCCTCAGTCATTTTCCACTATGTTTTTTTGAAGCAGAGCCTCTCATTCTTTTTACCTGTATCTCCTCAGTTCAGCTAGGCTGACTGTCCAGCAGGCCTCAGGGATCCATCTGCCTGCCTCTGCCTGCTCAGCACTGAATCGTAGGTGCAGGCCTCCACACGGGCTACTTTAGTGTGGGTGCTCGGGGTGGAACTAGCATTGTCATACTTGCACATGAGCACGCCACTCTGTGCCGCCTTCCCACCCACACAGCTGAGGGTTTTACAGTGCAAAGGTCACCACTGAACCACTCCATCTGTCATCTTATGGTGCTCTCTAGATCTTCATGTTCATAGAAGTTTATAGTCATTAGTTTCTAGACAGTAGATGTATAAAGAAAGTCTCTGGACCAGAGCAGCACAGAAAACCTTCTCAAGGCCATTTGTGACCAGAGGAAAATCAGTGGGTTTCCAGATGTGGGGAAGTCTGCTTGTCTGTCACCCCAAGTGCCTGTTTCCTCTACAGGTTATTGCTGAAAATCTTGCTCCCCATCTTGATAAGAAACTTAGCAGTTGAGTAGTTTTCTCTTCAATTGATTTTATATTTTTAAGTTATCCATGTATGCTGTTTGGGTCTTGACATAGAATAAAACCACAGAGATACATGGGACATATAGTTCTGAGTACAGAGGCTCTGGCACATGCCTTAGAGGAAGAAATAGTGGCTGTACTCAACAGCAGTGCTACAGGTAGTGTTTGTTCAAAATACTAAATATATATCAAAAAGTCCAAGTAGGGACTTAATCCTCTGGAGCTGGAGTTACAGGTTGTGAGCCTGGGTGGTGGAAACTGATCCTGGGTCCTCTGCAAGGGCAGTATGTACTCTTACCCACTAAGCTATCTCTCCAGCCCCATCTTCAGGAAGTTTTGAACGATTTTGAATGGACTGGGCAAATGTTACAAGTTTCTGGTGATCTTTTCTGATTGTACCCATCCCATGAGAAGAGATTTTCAGGGCCCTTCTTCTCCTCTTTTCTGGGAGGACCACAGTCTGGTGGTAGCTGAGTGCAAAGGAAGACAGATGAAAGAGAAAGTGTGACTAGTTGGGAAATAGAGCCACCATTTTGACTTGAAAATAAGTTGGGATCAGCATTGTCTTTGGAAATGGCTGGTGAATGGGACCCAAGCAGATGGCCACTGGGGAGCTCTCTACAGTACAGGCTCTGTACCGAGAGCCCTTACAGGGCTCCCCCGTCTCTAGATCTGGGAGGCCTACGAGTTCTGTAGGTGCCTCAGAATCATCACCTGGAGATAAAGTTCCCCACAGCAAAATTAACACTGTGTCCTCTGTGAAAGGCAGGCCACTGTGCAGAGTAACTCTCCAGACTCATCATCAGTTGTTGGGGAAAAAAAGATTTATGATGACATTGAGGTATGATAATCTCAAATACGTACCGCATTGTTTTTAAAGGCTTTGTGTTTAAAATTCATAGCACTTCCTAATCCTGATAAAGTAGCCTAATTTTCTAGCTTGCTTTGTTCAGTAAAATGTATTTCTAAATCCATTTTAAGCAGCTATTTCTTCAATTTGAGTAATTTTCTCTCGAGTTAATAGATTCCACACAAGCATACCTGACTTTTAATGTTAATATATACTATACATTCCAAACTTGCTCATGACAATAGAAAGCGCAATCAAAATGAGATTCAGTTGTTTAAAGCATACCCTACCTGTTATTTTGTTAAAATGCACCTTCATTTACTCTTCTTTGCCAAAGTATAGTGATAACCCAGCTATTTTTCACCTTGCATGGAGGTTCCTTTTTCCTCTTCCCTTGCCACTGATATGAGGGGGGAAGAAAGGATGTACTAGAGATGTATGGTCTTGTCATTTTAAGTTGTCTTTAAAATCACCTTATCACTGGGGACATCATCTACCCAAGTCAGGCCTTACAGCTGGGTAGGTCAGCCCGAGGGGGCTGGCCAGGGACAAAGCACTTTGATTTGGATATATTCGGTATTTATAATTTGGTGTATATAGATCAGTGTTTTTATTCTGTGATGGTTTAAAACATTTTATTGTTTTTAAAGAATTATTTTTTTATTGTTAATCATGTGTCTGTGTGGGGTATGTGCACACATGTGTAGGTACCCTCAAAGCCAGAAGTGGGCACTGGCTCCTCTGGAATCGGCTCTAGCAGGCAAACTGTGAGTGATAGACATGGGTGCTGAGGACAAAACTCAGGTCCTCCGGATGAGCAGTTGATCTCTCCAGCCCCCAACACTTTAATGTTTTAGCCAAGCTCATACCTGTATAGTAAAGCTGTGGGTATTCGGGCTTTTTTTTATGATCATGGGGCACTGCTCTGCCATGCCATGAGCTCTCTGAAAACAGACAAACAGTGGTAACATGGTGGGCACAGAGAAAGATTCTTTCCAACCTGTGTGGTTAGTCCAAGGGAAGGCATAATTTATGCTGCTTGAGTCAGGACCCCTGCTAATGGAGTGGGGTCCTATAAAGAAACATCTTGTGGGGCTTGAGGCATGACTCAGTGGGATAAGCCTTGCCTGTTGTACCCAAATTTCGTCTGAGAACCCATGATGGAAGGAGAGAAAGGAGGGAAGCAACTTTTAGAGTTATCCACCATCCTCCACTCTTGCTCTGGCAAATGCACCCCTGCAAACACACCACACCTATCCACTCCCCCCCCCCAATAGTTTTTAAGAAAGAAGAGGTCCTGGAGAGATGGCTCAGCAGTTAAGAGCATGCCCTGTACTTGCAGAGGACCTGAGTTTAATTCCTAGCACCCATGTTGGATAGCTTAAAACCGCCTGTAGCTCTAGCTCCAGGGGAATTTGATCCCTCTGACCTCTATGGGCATCTGCAGTCATGTGTATGAATCCTCCACACACCATAATATGAAATATAAACAAATTAAAAACATTTCTTAGTCTTGACTGTTTCTAGTAGTTTCCATGTCTCTATGATTGGAAGCAGAACCCAATAGATAGTGTCAAGAGGTCTTAGAGAGGCAGGGAGGACAGTTAGATACCATCAGGGGGTCTTGGTCAGAGAGTACAGTTAGATACTATCAATGGGACTTATTCTCCTATATCTAAACCTTTTCAACTTCCGACTCCTTTTTACCTGGGAAAAATATTACATAGCTCTGAATATCTAGGTCTATAAAATAGATAAATAAAATCAAACATTTACTAATTTTATTTAAAAAAATCAAAATTTTTCTTTAAGACAACTTGTAGTATACATGTTTTATAACTGTTTAATACAAAAATCACATTTGTATATTAACTATTTAAATGTGCTTTTCTCATTTTAAAGAATCAGTTCTTGGGTGAATTAGTTGATGCTGCAAGACACAGAGTATTCTAATGTTTCTTCAGACTTGACCCATGTTTGGATCTTATAACATAAAATTGTAGAAGACTGTTTAGGACCATTTCAGAAATCGTTGAAAATTCTGTCCTAAATTGTTGTAAGGAAGCCACTTGTTGGGTCCCGACTGCTCAGCCCCAATATAATCACACAGAAGCGATATTATTTAAATCATTGCTTGGCCCATTAGCTCTCACTTCTTATTGGCTAACTCTTACATCTTAATTTAATCCATCTCCATTAATCTGTGCATCACCATGAGATTGTGGCCTACCAGCTGTCTTCTGTGGCAGCTCTATGGCTTCACTCTGACTCCACTTTCTTCCTCCCAGCATTCAGTTTAGTTTTCCCTGCCTAGCTAAGTTCTGCCCTACTGTAGGTCCAAAGCAGTTTTTTTTATTCATTAATGGTAATCACAGCATACATCCCACATCACCTCCCCTTTTCTGTTTAAATAAAAAGGAAGGTTTTAACTTTAACGTAGTAAAATTGCATATAACAAAACAGGTATCAAGCCAGAATTATAGTTACAATATTTATATCTGCTGAATCTTTTATTATAACTAAGGAAAACTATAACTATATATTCTACAACTCCATCAAAGACTCCAGAAGGATGTACTATTACCTAAGTAATCAGAAAGTGCATTGTAAGCAACTTCCAAAACTCTAGAATTGACAGAGACATCTTGCTGACTGGACAGTCACCCAAAGTTCTTCTGTACCATTGGGGCATCCATCTTCAGCCTACAGGCCCATAGTATCCAGCTGACTTTTTCATGAAGCAGGAAATTTCAAAGACAGTTCCACCTATATTGACACTGCCGGTCACTTTCTTCTGTGTCCTACAGAATGTCTGACAGACTGTTTCATGCAGCAGGAACCCTGAAGGATGGTTTCACCTTCAGCAGTCATTTTCCTGTGGGTTTTGCATATTTAGTTCACATAGCATAACATCAAGCAGTCCAGGGAAGAGCAGTTTCTTGCCCAAATGGCTAACAAACTCCATGAGGAGCCCCTTCAATGCCCTTCTTCCTTTTGAAGTAATTGGTGCTGCCAGGAGCAGATGTGTCTCACTTTCATTAAAAGTCCTAACTTCTTAAAACACTTAAATGCCATATTCTGTAGGCCTTTGAAAGGTTTGAAGAATACCTGCCTAATTGAAATATATCTCTACATAGCTAGAAAACCTAACTAACATGAATAGAAGCTTGATTATTATAGATGATTATCTATTAACCTATATTTCTTAATTATATATTAAATTTTTAAATGAGATGCATAATCACAATACCGTAATCAAGAGCAAAAATATGTATATACAAATATAATAAAATTGACTTTAAATTTGTATCAATAAACCAAGATCCATACCAATGCAAATCTCTATAGCATATCCCCCTTTAAATGTAAACACACATTTATAAACAATATTTGAGAATATGGACGTAGTTCTCTCCATACTGCTTCCTGCTTTTTGTTGAGCAAAGTAATTTTTGGGGGTGTTCACAGTGACCTTTCAGGGGATTTTAGTGCTTCATTCCACATTAGCCTGGAATGAACCCATAGGTTCTCATCCTCTGTGGAAACAAAAGTAGAACCTTTTTTCCAAAGCAACATATTCTTATTCTCATATTTTGAAGACAAAATACCTTTAAAGTATATATATTGGTTACTTAGCTCCTTCACAGACCCAAAATAAAACACAATAATATACATAATTCAGATTCTCTGCATATTCTTCATCTTTACGTGGCTTATTTGTTTTAAGTCTACTACTTTTTAATATTTATTTTTATTATTTTTACTCCTTTAGTCTATGACCATTTGTACTCTGTCTCTTTAAAGACTTTGTTTCATTTTTTAATAAACCATTTACTTCTTTTTATAACTCTGTATACTCTTTTTCTTCTCACCCCCAAGCCTATGTATATTTTTAAAACATGTTATCTTATTTAGAGGTCTTTTATGTTTGAATCTGTCTTATTGTGCATCTGAAACTTTGTCCAGAAGCACTTCTTAAAATGCTAAGTGCTTCTTATGAACTTAAGTGGCACTATTGCTAGGGGAAATACGGCACTACCTGCTTGCCCCGCCCAGTCCAGCATGGCACAGCTGTTTGCTTCCTTGGAGAGCCATGCTCACAGTCCCATTTTTAGGCACACAGCCAGTCTATGTTGTCCTTAAGCAACTTGTAGCACTCTGTTCACAAACCTTATTTAAATGCTCCATAGCCAGACCTCTCAAAAGAGCCATAGCCATTTGTGCTGGCAAACCAGGAAACTACTGTTCAAAACAGTGCAGCTTTTTTTTTCTACTACTGCTGAATCAGGAAAGCCTCACTTAAAGGAGCTGCAGCCGCCAACAAGAAAAGCCTATTCGGGGGTGGAGTTGTGGCTAAACTTTTTTTTTAGTGTCTAGAATTTCTTTCCAAGTTTTCTTAGGCTTTACGTGGATTTAGTCAACCACATTGGAACCAATTTGTTGTAAGATAAGCTGCTTGTTTTTTTCCTGGATGCTCAGAAAACTCAGACCCAAAATAATCACACATAAACTGTACTAATTATATCACTGTGTGGCCCATTAGCTCTAGCTTCTTACTGGCTAACTCTTACATCTTAATTTAACCCATTTCCATTAATCTGTGCATCTTCAGAAGGTTGTGGCCTACCAGCAAAGTTTCGGTGTGTCTTTCTCCAGCAGCAGCTCCATGGCCTCTCTCTGACTCCACTGCTTGCTCCCAGCATTCAGTTTAGTTTTCCCTGCCTAACTAAGTTCTGCCCTGCTATAGGTCCAAAGCAGTTTCTTTTGTCATTAATGGTAATCACAGAATACAGATGTGAATTCCACATCACTAAATTCAGTTTTTAAATTAAATTAAATTCACTTAATTTTTTAAAAAATGAACCCCAAGTCATCAACTAAAACAACTTTTAAAATAAAATATTCTAGCACAATGTAATGTAAAGATATGTTAGGTTGACAAATATATGCTAGGAATGAGGACAGAAAAATATATAAATTCTTGGTTTTTTGTTATTATCTAAGAGTGGAAAATTGGATGTTTGTAGTAAAAACACTGTAGCTGATAACATCAGTCATCTCCAGTCTGAGCTGAGGTCTTCCTGGCAGTGTTTGTGGGTGTTCTGTAGCACAACAGCATGCACAGGGTGAAGTGCATGTATTGTGTGTTCAGACCTGAGGCTTCAGTGCAGTAACATGATACAGCATGGCTGCATGCTGCCAGAAATACTGGTGTTGCATTACACATTGTATTGCAACTAACTTTTGCTTATAGAACATTCAGAAATCTCCTATCACCGCAAATTTTTATTGACTCCCATGCTCTCTTACATTTGATCTCTTTTCCCAATTCCATATGTGTGTGTGCATGTTTTTGTAACATGTGGTGGGTAGGCATGCATAGGTGAGCACTTGCATGTGAAGGCCATCACTCTTCCATCTTATGCATTGAGGCAGGGTCTCTCAGTCAAATCCAGAGCCCCAGTGAATGGCTAATGTAGCTAGCTAGTCTGCTCTGGAGATCCGAGACTGCCTTTGGTGCTAGGATAACAGGTAGACTGAGCATCCCAACCACATGACAGGATGCTGGGGATCCAAACTCCAACTGTGCAGCAAGCAC
Source organism: Microtus pennsylvanicus (assembly GCF_037038515.1). NCBI lineage: Eukaryota > Metazoa > Chordata > Mammalia > Rodentia > Cricetidae > Microtus > Microtus pennsylvanicus. The sequence continues at coordinate 12,222,991 of NC_134586.1, read as the reverse complement.
TGTAACCACCGTCCTTCTCTCCACAACTCTGAACAATTTTAAACAATGTTTATAGAATATTGGCCTGAGAGAGCAGCACAGTTGTAGCCTTTAGAGAGAGTCCATGCTTAGGCAGCCCAGTGAGGCCCGAGAGAGGTACTGTTTAATGGACACAGCAATTGCAATAGTTTGTTTTTTATAACACCCACTAATCAAATGAGAAGAACGGTGAACTAGATACTGTTAGGGTTTCTACTGCTGTGGAGACACCATGGCCGCAACAATTCTTCTAAAGGAGAACATTTAACTGGGGCGGCTCACAGTTTCAGAGGTTTAGTCCATCATCATCATGGCAGGGAACATGGCAGCGTGCAGGCAGACACGGTGCTGGAGAAGGAGCTGAGAGTGCTGTCTCTTGATAATGCAGGCAGCAGAAGGAGACTGTGTCACACTGACCACACTTGAGTTTGGTCACACACTCTGGTCACACCACAGTGACACACGTCTTCCAATAAGGCCACACCTAATAGTGCCCCTCACTGTGGGCCAAGCATTCCAACACGTGAATCTATGGAGGCCATTCTCGTTCAAGCCACCACAGTCATTATGAGACTTTATTTTCCAGTATTGTTACAGTTCTGAAATGTATTTAAACCACCAAAATGCAAACCATGGGAAGACTCTGAACTAATTCACCATCTTATTTTAGTATGTGATCAGTTTCAATGCTATTGAGACTTTTTTTTAGTATATTTTTGGTACTCAATTGTCACATCTCAGTGTGGATGAACTCATTTTAAGTGCTCAGTAGCCCTAGATGGTGAGTGGTCCCATTGTCTGAGACAAAGGCGGTCCTCACAGGGAAGGGCCAGGAAGTGGCAGCCGTGAGCTGGCCTTGAGAAGGTCTTTGACCACAGTTCTGTCTTCCTTTGTCTTCTCATTTCTCCCCATGAACTCACCTTTTCCTCCATTTTTAAATTTGTATTTTAAAAACTTTAAATAGTCCACATAGGGGGAATGTCCAGACACAGGGAGACCTGCTGCGTTTTGAGGGGTCTGTTTTTGTCACAGACTTTCTCCTTCCACAGCAGCCTTATTCAGAAGGGGACAAAGACAGTGAGACCCTAGAATGGCAGCGTTTGTCTGGAACTCTGACATTTGCATTTGGAAACTCGTTATAGATCTTTAACATACTTTCTGGACAACTAACAATACCAGAGACTGTGTGCAGCAAAGGCAAAGTCTGAGAGACAGCTGGTGTTTGCCATCGCAAGTAAAAGCTTTACTTTTTTAGAATTTGTAAAACAACAACACAAGTCAGTGCTGTTTGTGTGATTACGCAGACGACATCCATTCTTAGGAGTTACTTGTTTTGGTTACTTACTCATTTCCAGTGTTGTTACAGTCCTGAAATTTATTTTGAACAAAGCAACATTTTAAATTAAAAGACACTTCCAGCTTATAAAGCTATTATTTAAAGCCCCCACCCCCACCCCCTTAAGTGAGGCCAAATATTAAGATTTTAAGTTAGCCAAAATGGCTATGACATCAGAGAAGGCCTCCTCTGAATGTTCCTGCCTGACTCCTGAATGCTGGGCTGTAGGTGTGTGCCAGCATTTCTGGCTTTATGTGGTGCTGGGGACCAAACCATGCTAGGCAGTCACCCTACCAATTGAGCCACACGCCCAGCCAGACTGTTCTTGATATTAATATTCTTTGAATGGTTAGTGTTGCTGTCCAGATAACCTTCTACAACATTCCTGCCTGTTATCAAGGATGATGCAGTCAGGGTCTTCACCCCACTGCCCATCTTGAATCATACTCCCTTGCTTTATTCTAAGTGGCCACACCTTTATTTTTATTTAGTGTAGACCAACTGCAAGGAGTGTGGGTACTATGGGCATACCCTTGGTGTATTAGAGGCATTTTTAAAACTGTGACATAGTGGTTGCTTTCCGATTGCCATTCTATTTGAATATTCCTTACTACTTACTGTGTTGCCTCATTCCTGTGATGGACTAGGCACAGTGAGAAGCATTACCACTGCTGTGTATTCAGGGAGAAAGAATGAACTAGAGAGAAAAGATTCTCCTCCTTCTACCCTTTCTCCTGATGTGGGAGTGTCATATATCAATCTGCTGATTTCATTGGTTAATTAATAAAGAAACTGCTTGGCCTGATAGGTTAGAACATAGGTGGGTGGAGTAAACAGAACAGAATGCTGGAAAGAAGGGAAGTTAGGGAATCGTCATGCCTCTCCTCTCTGGCTCAGACACCATGCCTCTCCTCTCCAGGCCAGATGTGATGAAGCTGCAGCCCAAGATGGACGTACACTAGAATCTTCCCGAAATGGGTTAATCAAGGTATGAGAGTTAGCCAGTAAGAGGATAGAGCTAATGGGCCAAGCAGTGTTTAAAAGGATACAATTTGTGTGTTGTTATTTTGGGTGTAAAGCTAACCATGTGGGAGCCAGGCAGAACGAAAAACAGGCCTGCCCACAGCTCCTTCTACATTCTCCCCCCCTTTTCCTCCCCTTTCTCCACCCTCCTCGTTGTCCTCCCCTTCCTCCTCCTCCCTGTCCTCTCCTTGCTCCCCCTCCTCCTCCTCCTCTATCTCCTTTGCTTTCTATCGCTGTCCCTTTGTCTCCGTGTCTTTCTCTGTTTCTCTCTCTTTTAAAGCATCCCCTTTTCTCTCATAAGAGGATATATGAATCATTTACCCACATCTTTGTGGAGCAGCTGTTCTTAGATGAAGATGAGCATCCCCTCGCTGCTTCCAGCTTCCTTCTTTAGACGTTCTTCTACCATGAAACTGGATCTTCATATCTCCCCCGAAATTATTTTTAAGCTCCTATGGAACAAAAGAGTCTAATAGGTTTTAATCTGGTGCCTCATATTTTTATACATTCTGTTTATTTTTAAAAAGTATCTCATTGCAGATTGTAAGCGTGCATTAGTGTTAGAATCACCATACAAAACTTTCCCACTACCTCTAATGGGTAATTTCTCAGAGAGTAATAGAAAACGCGGGGCTAATGAACAATGTGCTTGGGAGCTCTTATTCTAGGGTCCGTGCGACTTCCACTCAGGGACAAGCTTTCTCCGACAGCAGCCGAGTTTAAATTCTATTTTTCATTAGTAAAGCATACAATGTTAATAACAGCTTCCATTGTGTTGTCCTTTTGTGCATTGGAACACATTTTCCACAGTCACCAAGGCTTTCAGATCTTACTAGAAACTGCCTGTATCATAAATAAGATTTGTTCAGGAAATAAAAATATATGTTTTTCCATTGTTAGTTATACTTTAAAATATAATCACATCTGAAGCTTATTATGCAGCAATAGCCCTAAGATATTATTTTTGTAAATGTACTACTTTGGTCTTAATACTAGTTTTTAATCTCTTCTTGTTTCTATGAAGTCTGAATGAGATTTTGAAAATTGAATAATAATTTGATCCGTTAATCTTTTGAAGCTAGTAATTTTATTTTCCTCTCTTTGCAGTCTCTGAGGCTCGCAAATGAATAGGGCTTCATTACTGCAGTCTGCATTTAATAACCATTATCCATTATCTTGTAATTAAGACTCCCTGTAACGAATCATGAGGACAATGCAAAAATACATAGTACATTTCTTTAATGAACTGGAAAATGTTCGTCTTGTTCTATTTAGTAATGAGTTGCTGAGTAGTCATTAAACCCACTGGAGAATAGAGTTAGATGGATTTTGAAGACTGTCTTGAGTTTGTGGTTAATCTATTAGAATTAAAATTTCATCTTCTATTTTTATCAACAGCTGATTAGAAGTCATTCTGTTTGACCAAATTGATTAGAAGACCATATACAAGGGCAGCTGTTGTTTAATGAAAGTTTTTAATGAAACTGTACCATGGAGACTTGTAATTACAGGCCACAGAGAAGCTTTGAGTAGCCTTAGACCACAAAAAAAGAATTGTGCTAAAGGTGCCAAATTAGGAAAATAAGAGCTACAGTTTTATGTAAAGCAGCACATTTATTATTAATTTTAATTCCAACTACTCACAGTTAGTGCTGGTCTGTTTATTGTGGTCCTTCTGACTTTCTCAGGCCTTTTCTCACCTAATTTAGTCATTAGCTCATTCCATCAAATGTGTGGACTGGTTGTACGGCTTGCTTCTGCTGATGATGAGCTATTTTCTCATTAAGGTTTTATCCCCTAAGCTGAGCACACCAAGGTAGGATTGGCTATGGCCGGGTTTACATGTGTTAAGGTAGGGTTGGCTGTGGCCTGGTTCATTTGTGTGAAGGTAGGCTTGGCTGTGGCTATGTTCACATGGTGTTAAAGGTGGGATTGGCTGTGGCCAATGAGTTCACATATGTTAAGGTAGGGTTGGCTGTGGCCTGGTTCATTTGTGTGAAGGTAGGGTTGGCTGTGGCCGGGTTCATTTGTGTGAAGGTAGGGTTGGCTGTGGCCTGGTTCATGTGTGTGAAGGTAGGCTTGGCTGTGGCTATGTTCACATGGTGTTAAAGGTGGGGTTGGCTGTGGCCTGGTTCATTTGCGTGAAGGTAGGGTTGGCTGTGGCCAGATTCACATGTGTTGAGGTAGGGTTCACTATGGCCAATGAGTTCACATGTGTTAAGGTAGGGTTGACTATGTCCGGGTACACACGTGTTAAGGTAGGGTTGACTGTGGTTGCGTTCACACTCATTAAGGTAGGGTTGATTGTGACCATGTTCACACCTGTTAAGGTAGGGTTGGCTGTGACCAGGTTCACACACCCTCTGAGGTAGGGTTAGCTGTGGCTGGGTTCATAAGTGCTCTGAAGAGAGGTGACAGTTCTCTGTGCTTTTGGTGATTCTGAAAGCAGCATATATTTCTGAGGTAATTTTTGTTTTAGTAAAGGGCAGGGAAAGTAATATTAAAATGAGAAATAAGATAAACGTGTGGCTCCCTAGTCCCACCCAGAGAGTCCAGTGGTAAAGCACAGATGTAATACATTTTCTAAACTATTCTGTGATATCAAATCTTATTTTTTTAAATTTAATGAAAGTCAGTATCTTAAATGCCTGAACTATATGATTCTCAGTTGTTCTTCCTGACACACAAAACAGACTGCAAACGTAGCATCTACAAACTGGAATCATGTGGTCAGACCTCATGGGGCCCCAAGGACAGAAGCCAGATGTTTGTGGGTCCAAAACTCTCCATAGTTTTTAATGTAAGAAATGTTAACAGTAGCTTTGATGGAACCGGGGCATCCCATATGCTAGGTAAGGACTCCAGCCCTGAGTCATCCCCAGACCAATAGCAGCATCCCCTAAAGTAGATGTTTATATAATCACTGTGTCCCCTAACGACTTACTTAAGTAGAGGGTATGCCTTATCCTTTGTGCGTTTGATGTTTTTGTTTGATACCAGGTTCTCCCTGTGTACCTTCTCATCTTTCGATTTTATCTATCTTTTGGGGTCTGTAACAAATTGCACCTATGCATTCCCCGACATTCATGTAGTTAAGTGGGTCAATTTGAACTCTGCAGTTCTTTCTTGTCATCATCATATTTATTGGGAATACATCCACAATATTTCTTTACATATACCTTAGGTATTGATGTGGGATGCCCCTCTATATGCTGAATATATTTTATTACCATTGGTTAATAAAGAAGCTGATTTGCCCGTTGGCCAGGCAGAATAGAGCCAGGCAGGAAATCCAACCAAATTGAAGGGAAAAATTAGGTGGAGTCAGAGAGATACCAGCCAACTGCTATAAAAGCAAGATGTGAGGTAACAAGCTATAAGCCTTGTGGTAAAATATAGAATAATAGAAATAGGTTAATTTAAGTTGTAAGAGCCAGTTAATAATAAGCCTGAGTTAATAAGCCAAACAGTTTGTAATTAATATTGAGCCTCAGGGTGGTTATTCAGGAACGGCGGGTGGGAGAGAAACTTCCAGTTACAATGTATATTCTGATTTCAGTTAATATCTGATTTCTAGGAAGAACTTGGCTTGATGCTTAATACTTTGAGGTCTTACTTTGCCATTTGAGCATGACAATAGGTTGGTGGACGCTTCCCAGACAAAGAGAAAGAGTGGTTAGGAAAGACGAATTTCTCATTATAATACTTGTATAATTCCAGTACCAGAGAGAGGAGAGAATAGAGAAAGAGAGAAACTGTACAAAGGGAGTACAATGGCCACTCATGTCCCAATCCAGGGCAAGCTATGGATCTAAGGAAGTCAGGAATGCCAAGGAAGACCGAAAAGACAATTGTTCCTAGTTGTAGCATATGCAAATAGGAGAAAGGCAAAGACAAACAGGACATCCTGAAAAAAATAAAGCCAGAAAAAGAAAACACATTACCGCCCTAGGACAAACAAGGGAAACGACGCAGTCAACCGCCCCTGAGAAAGCAGGTCAGCAGCGAGAGGAGAGACTCTAGCGTGAGCTTGTCCTTCTCCACAACCAAAGCTGATGGAGGCAGTGCTGGAGATCCTGCCCCAGGGGAAATGTTTAAAGAAGGCCTTTAGCGGGAGAGATTGCAAGCTCTGAATGAGTGGCAGCAGGACTTGACAGGCAGAAGAAACAATCTAGGAGCCTTCCTTAAAAAGGTTAAGGCCCTGGCAGCACCCACATGGTAGTGCAGTGTTACTTGAAGATGGACTGAGATGAACGGAAAAAGAAAATATGTATTAAAAACTCCAGGGAAGTGTGTAGTAGTATGTGAGAGAAGTATAATTGCTATACGCAGGAGATAAACTGGAAACATGTAGAATTCTCAAACAAGTCAGAGAAGACCCAAGGGCTGTGAAAATGAACAACAGATGCAGCAGTGGAAGAGGAATAAACGTGGTAGATGTTAGTCCCACAGAATCAATAATCACTTTCAGTGCTAATGGTCTAAATAGACCAATTAAGAGTCTTAAAGAAGAACCCACCAAGCCCCTACTGAATGTTTATAAGAAATCCACTCAAAGGTGTAGTGATATTCATTTGTATTTTAATAAATAAAGCTTGCCTGAAGATGAGAGAGTAAAACAGCCCCAAGGTCAGCCTGACAGGCTAGGCAGTGGTGGCACACACCTTTAATTTCAGTAGCCACACTAGTTTGCCATAGAAACTGGGCGGTAGTGGTGCACGTCTTTAATCCCAGCCCTAGAGAGGAATATAAAATGGGAGGAGACAGCTCTCAATCTCATCCTGAAAATTCCTGGAGGCAGAATCACCATTGTGGACTGAGGTAGAGGTAAGAGCCAGTGGCTGTTTTGCTTTTCTGACCTTCAGGCTGAATCCCAGTTTCTGTCTCTGGGTTTTTATTAATTGTGCTACTCAAAGGTTAAAAGTAAAGGGTTGGAGAAAAACACCCCATGCTGTAGGGTTAAGACAGCCCACTTTAGAGGGCGGGGTTTGCCTCAGGCGAATGCCTGCTAATAAATGGTGCGCGGAGAGGCGGCTCCCTCCCTTTTTCCTCCCTACCTGTACTACGCTGGAACTTTGGTTCTGTAAGTTTAACATTAAAGTGGTAAATATTCTTTGATATCTGCATTGCCTTTATTTTGTGCGGGTACACCATGCTAACTCATATGAGTAGCCATATTAATTCCACACAAAACAGACTTCAGGAGCATCGTGAAGGCTTAAAGAAAAGGCATTATATACAGCAAATAGACTATTACTTCAACAAGGCATGGGAGTCCTTAATAAATCTGTACTTAGGGTGAGACGGTTCAGGTAATAAGGGGTTGACTCAAGCCAATTCCAAGAACCTGCATGGTGGAAAGAGAGAACCACTTCCAACAAGCATATGGCACACTTGTGTGCATGCGCGCGCGTGCGCGCGCGCACACACACACACACACACACACACACACTCCCAGCTGGTTTGTAGACTCAGAAGAGAAGGCACCTGGTGATTTCCTTGGATGTGTCGTTTCCGCGGCATTAATGCCTGATACAGGAGTACGTGCTACTTTTCTCTTTGCTGTCACCAAATGCCAACAAAACAACTAAGAAAGAAAGGATTTCTTTCAACTCATGGTTTGAAGCTCAACAATCCATCATGCTGGGGAAGGCGTGACAGGAATCTCCTCAGTTCTGGCTGCGGAAGCATTTGGCTGGTTCTCCTCACACCTCACATCTTGGTGAACAGAAAGCAGAGACAAGACAGGAAGCAGTGACCCCAAGTTTTGCTCGCAGTGACCATCTTCCCCCAGTGAAGCTCAGCCCAGCTCTGTCTCCTTATAAAACTCTGCAGTCTTCCAGGACAGGGCCCCCAACCTAGGCCAAGCACTCACCATTCTGCTCCTGGTTCCATAGGCTCATGGCCGTCTTCTGATTGTCTCAGGGCAAATCTCCTTAACAGACAGTTTTAATTGCTGTCGCCTTGTTTGCCACTGTCCTCAGTTTTATTTTTTTTATTTATTAAAAATTTTATTAAAAATTTCTACCTCCTCCCCTCTTCCCATTTCCCTCTCCCTCCCCCACCTCTCCCCTTCCCTCTCCAGTCCAAAGAACAGTCAGGGTTCCTTGCCCTGTGGGAAGTCCAAGATCCTCCCCACTCCATCCAGGTCTAGGAAGGTGAGCATCCAAACAGACTAGGCTCCCACAAAGCCAGTACATGCAGTAGGATCAAAACCCAGTGCCATTGTCCTTGGCTTCTCAATCAGCCCTCATTGACCGCCACATTCAGAGAGTCCAGTTTGATCACATGCTCCATCAGTCCCAGTCCAGCTGGCCTTGGTGATCTCCCATTAGATCAGCCCCACCGTCTCAGTGGGTGGGCGTACCCCTCGCGGTCCTGACTTCCCTGCTCATGTTCTCCCTCTCCCTCCCCCACCTCTCCCCTTCCCTCTCCAGTCCAAAGAACAGTCAGGGTTCCTTGCCCTGTGGGAAGTCCAAGATCCTCCCCACTCCATCCAGGTCTAGGAAGGTGAGCATCCAAACAGGCTAGGTTCCCACAAAGCCAGTACATGCAGTAGGATCAAAACCCAGTGCCATTGTCCTTGGCTTCTCAATCAGCCCTCATTGACCGCCACATTCAGAGAGTCCAGTTTGATCACATGCTCCATCAGTCCCAGTCCAGCTGGCCTTGGTGATCTCCCATTAGATCAGCCCCACCGTCTCAGTGGGTGGGCGTACCCCTCGCGGTCCTGACTTCCCTGCTCATGTTCTCCCTCCTTCCACTCCTCATTTGGACCTTGGGAGCTCAGTCCAGTGCTCCAGTGTGGGTCTCTGTCTCTATCTCCATCCATCACCAGATGAAGTTTCCATGGTGATATGCAAGATATTCATCAGTTTGGCTACACAATAGGGCCATTTCAGGTTCCCTCTCCTCAGCTGCCCAAGGAACTAACTGGGAACATCTCCCTGGACACCTGGGAGCCCCTCTAGAGTCAAGTCTCTTGCCAACCCTAAAATGGCTCCCTTAATTAAGATATATACTTCCCTGCTCCCATATCCACCCTTCCTTTATCCCAACCATCCCATTCCCCCAAGCTTTCCCCATCCTCCCCTTCTCACTTTTCTCTCCTCATCTCCCCTTACCCCCACCCCCGAGCTCCCAATATTTGCCTGGCAATCTTGTCTACTTCCATTATCCAGGAGGATAATTATATGTTTTTCTTTGGGATCACCTTATTATTTAGCTTCTCTAGGATCACTGAACTGAACAGAGAATTCTCAACAGAAGTTCAAATGGCCAAATGACACTTAAGGTCCTGGTCAACCTCCTTAGCTATCAGGGAAATGCAAATCAAAAGAACTTTGAGATACCATCTTACACCTGTCAGAATGGCTAAATTCAAAAACATCAATGGTAGCCTTTGCTGGAGAGGATGTGGTGTAAGGGGAACACTCATCCATTGCTGGTGGGAATGCAAATTTGTGCAACCACTTTGGAAATCAGTGTGGCGGTTTCTCAGGAAATTCGGGATCAACCTACCCCAGGATCTAGTAATACCACTCTTGGGAATATACCCAAGAGATGCCCTATCATACTACAAAAGCATTTGTTCAACTATGTTCATAGCAGCATTATTTGTAATAGCCAGAACCTGGAAACAACCTAGATGCCCTTCAATGGAAGAATGGATAAAGAAAGTGTGGAACATATATGCACTAGAGTACTACTCAGTGGTAAAAAATGATGACATCTTGAATTTTGCATGCAAATGGATAGAAATAGAAAATACTATCCTGAGTGAGGTAACCCAGACCCAAAAAGGTGAATATGGTATGTACTCACTCATAACTGGATTCTAGCCATAAATAAAGGACGTTGAGCCTATGGATTCGTGTCCTCAGTTTTAAACAGACCCAAGCTCTTTCTTGCCAAACCTTTTCTTTTCTCCATACTTCCTTCGCGTTCTCACTGTAAATCTGAGCGAATTCAGTGAACATCAGCCATGCGCCCCACATGTTAGACTGTCTCAAAATTTCTTCCACCCAAAACATCAGGCAATTGTTTTGGAATTCAGCCTTCCTTGGACTTTCAGGACACAATTCCCAAGAGCCTTTGCCATCCTGGGAACCCTCATGAGCAGGCTTTCCTTTGCCTTTCTCTCAGCATTCTGGTTTTCTGAGTTGCCTTCAGAATGGCTTATGATCTCTGCTGCTGCTTGCAGTACTGCGCGGCTTCTAAGGTCCAGCCCCAAACTCTTCCACAGAGGCCCTACCTAAGGCCTCTGCTTCATGTGATTTCGTATAATCCTTGAGGGATTTAGGTGTTTTCACACAGATTTTCCCTTTTGATTCTGTGAAGCACCTAGGGTTTATAAGATGCTTTCTAGGGAGGTGGAAGATTGAATTCGCGTGGCTACCTACCATGGGAGCTGGAACTGGATACCAGGCCTACTGTCAACGCTTCACGTTGTTCCTCTAGGGTCACCGTGACTTCAAAGGCAAGGGTGTGCATTTGCTATTTCTTCACGGCGTGGGAAATAAAGGTGTATCTACCTGAGCCTTTCGGTGCACAGAATAGTCGTGGAAATATCTTTTCCAACTGACACTATAAGGGAAAATTTAGGTGGTTTCTGTCTTCATGTTCGGTCCCACATTTCTGTGATAGACTCCGAGAGACTCAAATTAATTTTAAGAATTACTCCACAGACTCCTTGATGGCAGCTGTGAACCTGTCCCTAATGCACCTGAGTCAGTTGGTCTGTTGTGGGAACACACAACATGGACTTCTTTCATCCAAAATGCAATTCCTTCAAACCGATAAATAAAATCGGAACATATTGATAGGGTGAACATGGGATGTTTCAGTAGATATATTCCTTGGGTAATATTCAAACCTCTGTGAATATCGGTTTTCAGTCCTTTGTCCTGTCTTCGTGAAGGAAGCATTCAGATCTCACACTCCATTTTAGAGCCATGGGTATATGATGTGGCATGCAGTGTCATGATCGGTTCCACCTCCCTTAAAACTAGACTTCAAAAGTTTCTTCTCTAGCAGCGTCTGTGGTCCCACACTGTGCGTGGATGTGGGGAAGGGGGGGGGGTCAGGTTTTGAGCACTGCTGGGCTAGGTACCACCTGAAGGAAGGCCTCTCTGTTTTGGATGATGGTGTGTGATCCCAGATAAGTGGGGCTATTCTAAAAGGCGAGCTAAGGTAGAGTGCCTTAGCTGAAATCACATGGACAGGAGAGAGAGAGAGAGAGAGAGAGAGAGAGAGAGAGAGAGAGAGAGAGAGAGAGAGAGAGAGGAGGCTGTGTCATGTGACTTCAAGAAAGCTACATAACTTTTCTGTGCCTCGGTGTCCTCTTTGAGGATAGTCAGCACTTGGTACCAGTGGTAAGGATCACCTGTGTTGACACCTGTGTAGCACCTAGGATCGAGTCCCTCCCTACCTTTGTTCTAATAATCTACATACACAGACTTAAGATGCAAAAGCAGGAAGCTGTTGAAAACACCCGCAGACTGTGAAAGGGCACAGTATCTGTCATGAAAGCCTCATCTGGTTGGGTGGCCTCCTGCTTTATCAACGCAACAGAAATCAGCTTGTGACCATCCTGGGGTCGTCACAGCTGTGCAATGTGCTTTCCACTGAGTGGGGGGTGGGGGGGAGGGTCAGGGTGAGGAGTAGGTACTCCACAGTTCTGTGGGAAGTGTCAAGATTCATGGTAGTGAGCACAGGGCATAAAATTGTTTTTATTCATCTCAGTTATGCATTAAGCAAACCAACTTGATTTTAATTGGCTGTGAAATATAGAGACAAGAGTACCAGAGTCTATGAGAATCCATCGAGTGGTTAATTTAATTTATTTGATGGTGAAGAAAGATAAAATTCTTAATCGATTTTTTTCTTTTTCATTTTATACATGTGTGATGTGTTCTGATTACCTTCCCCCACCCTTCCTTATAGCCCACCCTCCCTTCCACTCCCCCTTCTTAGCACCTCCACCAGCCATCGGTACTTCCTTAAGAGCCCCATTCATACATTTGTGTCTTTGTGTTTCATTTAGTGACCCACGGATTTTAATCAAGGCCATGCAACTATGGGTTCGGAACTGTCCCTTAGAGCCTGATGGGCTTCGCCATGGGCATTCAACCAAACACAATGACTGTTTCTCCCCAGAACCCGCCAGCGGCAAGAAGTTCATCAGGGAGGGCAGAGCCCCATCCATGACTGATGAATGACGGGCTCAGTCTTGTACAGGCCCGGTAGTGACAACCTGTGCTGCTATGGGACATGATTGCAATGGCTGGGCTGTGCCTAGAAGAAGGCAATTTGCAACACGTCTCCCCTTCTTCTGGTTCTTATTTAGAAACAGAAGACTTTTAATGGTAGATTTTCATTTGAGTTTTTTCGCATAATTACCAAAAAGTAAAGTCGAGTCGTCCCTGGGGAGATGTGGGGGGTGGGAGGGGGAGGCAGCATTGCACGCAATTCACTTCTTCAATGGCTTAAGTGTAAAAGTAAGTTTTTAATTAACCTGGGATTTTTCTTTGCTTCTGTTTTAGGGTCAGATTTTATTAAGACTTCTACTGGAAAAGAAACGGTAAATGCCACCTTCCCGGTAGCCATCGTAATGTTACGGGCCATTAGAGATTTCTTCTGGAAGACTGGAAAGAAGGTACGTTACTGCCAGCAAATCTTCCCTCAAAGTGAAGAGGAGACTATTTATAACTCTCCTCGCTGCCCGCACACACGATAACGTCTCCCTATGCAGAAGGTGTGAATGAGTCGCCTTTATTAAGATAAATGTTTAATTTACTTTCATTACAGAAGAACACCTCGCTGGGGGAATGTATGCGGTTAGCAGAGCTAGCGTGAGTGTGGAGCGTGTGTGTGATCAAGATGTAAACTCTCTGTGTCCTTTTATTAACCGAAGACAATTTGATCACTGACAAGAGATTCCTAAATGGGTTCTTTAAGAAACTAATTGTGCAGCGACACAGAGATGTTTCTGGCAAGGCGTTGGCCGTTGAAAACAGGTTAATGTAGAAATTTAACTTCCTTGCGGAAGGGCAGAGAATCGCGGAGTAACATTTATTGAATGATGAGCTGTGGTGGCGATATGAAAAGTAGGCAGTATAATGGAAAATAATCTTTTCCTGTCATTATTGAAGGACACACATAAATTGGTTTTTCTGTTGGGAAACCCCCGGTCCAGAAAAACTTATTACTTTTAATAATATGAGGTGAAGAGAAAATTCTCGAGGAGATGAACTTATTAAACAGAATAATGAAATACCGTGAAACAGCAGGGAAGTGGTAGCTTTCCGTCCTATAGCTCTTGAATTAAATATCCATTTTTCTTTTTTTTTTGCGTTTTATGGCAGTTGGATGTGCTGTTTGGGAGAGTGTTTAGCTGAGGAGGATATATGGTAGCTTTTGTCAGCTTTTCGAAGAATAGCATAGAATTCTTAGAAACATACAAAGTTAAAAGGAAAAATGCATATAAAGTGTTTCTTAAAAACTGGATTTGGGTTTTCCACTTCAAGTTGCTTGTCTAACCACAAATTAGCTAAGAAGGATTTTTTGTTTTGCATAGTTGGAAAGGTGTGTGTGTGAGTGTGTGTGTGTGTGAGAGCGTGAGTATGTGTGAGTGTGAACATGTGAGAGTGTAAGTGTGTGCATGTGAGAATGTGTGTGATGTGTGTCTGAGAGAGTGTGTGTGTGGGTGTGTGAGTGTGTGTGAGTATGTATGAGTGTGTGTGAGAGAGTGTATGTGTGAGTGTGTGTATATGTGTAGCTGTGTGTATATGTGTGAGTGTGTGTGAGTGTGTAGTGTGTTCAATATAATGAGACTTCTTTCTCTTCCTGAGGGGCATCTTTTAAAACCAATGTCTTGATTTCTGCCCTTTGGAACCTTCCTCATAAAGACCATTGATGCTTTGCCTGGAGGGTGGAATGTCTTTATGAGTGACTGTAGCTTAGATTTATTTTGGGATCAGAGACTTACCTGGAATGTGCTTCTTGCAAGAGGAAATAATCTCCCAGCATTTCTCTGAGTAAGTTCACAGTGTTGAGTACAGATAGGAAGAATATACATTGTTGCCTTCAAATGATGCTGATCCACCATGAATGTCTCCTGCTTGATGGGCTTTCTGCATGGATACAAAAACGACAATTTAAAAACACTTGTTATCAAAGAAAAGTTGTATAAGGAGAAACTCATCTTTTTCTTTCGGTTGTAGTTGTCACCACTAGTTAGGCCATGGGACTCATGCCTAAAGTCATTTACCAAACCGAAGGTTTTGGTAAGGAATTGGCCTGAGGTCATCAAAATCAGATACTCAGTTTGCCATGCATGTGGGAGATTCCCTTGGCATCCGTGTTTCATGAGCTTCGCTGTTAGGGGTAAAGCATGCTGTTGGGGACCAAGGAAATAATAGTTCTTGGGTGGATGATCTTGGGCTGTGCTAGCCTGTGTTGTTCTTGGGTGTAGACATGAATGTGTCCCTTCCTAAGACAACTCTCGGACAGCAAGAAACAGATCTCAAAGAAGATCCGCGCTCAGCGGCACAGGCTGGAGTTCCGCTTGTCTTTGTTCCCTTTCTTTATGGTTGTTCTTTTCCCCACTTAACACCAGGTGCCCCACTTAGTGTTAAGCAGAAGCTGAGTGCAAGGCACACCTGTTTAATTTATCACGTTTCATTTTCAGCAAAGAGAACCTGTGTGTATTTGTGTGTGTACCTGCAAGCCAGGCGCGGCCTGTCAGTTGCTGACAGCAAGCCCAGGAGGCCATAGACTGTGGTTCCTCCTTCACCGCTGTAAGCCATGCTATACGGTGCAAAAGCCCCCCTTCCCAGGCCCCACTTGGTACCACCCCTTAGAAGCCGCAGTTTAATATATCATAACTGATTCCACTACAGATTTGTTTTCCATATTCTCTCCCTTAAAACGTATTAGCTTACACAAGAACTTCTTTTTGGAATGGAGTTGCTGACACTGAATTCTATTTGTAGAAAATCTTGGTGAGCTCTGACCGACATGCACGCTTCCTGTCAGCTCACTGCCGTCACTTGAGTTGTTTATTTGCCATTCCTCAACAGTGGCTAGCAGTAACATGCTCTCACTGAGCGAGCTGTCTCATGTATGACGAAGGCAGGGGACCCACTTAGGAGACCGTTCATGCACTGCTCCGTGAGAGGACTGAGGGCAGAGAGAGGTTTGTGGTGGGATATCCTAGAGTGAGGAGATAGGCTTGGCAGGAGCAAGACCATGTGATGGCTGCAATGGCTAAGATGGCCGACAGGTAGCCACACAAGGGCAGTGGTCGGGTTCACAGTGGGGCATCCCGCTTGCTAATAGGACCTTTCATCCATTTCTCTATTCTGCTCACAGTGCCTCCAGCTAGTGTGATCTATCTGAAAAGAGCTCTGAGGCCTTGGGCTACAAACAGTGTGGTGTGGCAGCTTGTGTGTGTAGACTTGTCTACTCCTCCAGATAGTTCCATTCCTAAGACTAGCGAATCCAGGGAACCAGGAGGTTCTACTCATGGAACCTGTGCTTTTCCTAATGGATATCAGGCTTTGTGTTGAAACAGTGTATATTGGCTGATTTGGAGTGTGTCTTTTTTTTCTTTTTGGATTTATTTGTGAGTGCATGTGTGCATGTGTGTGTGCCTATGTGTTTGTGTGCACTATGTGTGTGTGCCTATGTGTTTGTGTGCACTATGTGTGTGTGCCTATGTGTTTGTGTGCACTATGTGTGTGTGCTTATGTGTTTGTGTGCACTATGTGTGTGTGAGTTCCTGTAGAAGCCAGAAAAGGGCACCACAATCCCTGGAGGTAGAACCCCTCAACATGAGTGCTGGGAACTGAACTCCAGTCCTCTGGGAAAGCATTGGTTCAAGGTGGCTCGCAGCCTCTCAGCCACGAATTGGCTGGTTTCTGGCCCTCCCTATAAACTTTTAAAAACAGTATGACATTTTTCTCCTATGCTTACATTAACGATCTGCCTGCTTTGTAGAACTCTGTGTGCCTACAGCCTCAGAGAACAAGCCTGCAATTAAGTTGATTGAAGCCAGGGTCAGCTCTCCTTGCTGGACAGCTGCCAGCTTGATTAGGTTGACCTCGTGGCCACACTGATCCACTCTTTAGTACACCAGTGCCTTGCACCTCAAGATGAGGGCTCATGTGAAGCAGTGTAGACGGGATGGACACCTGTGGTGTAGTTTCTTGCTTGCTGACACTTTCCTTACAGATTTAGTCTAGATGGTGGAGGTTTACTCAGTGAGATGTGCCCTCATTCTTGTCCCTGTGGAAGCGACCTCCCAGTCCCCATTCATGGTGGAAATGTTGTCTTGGAGTATGGTCAAGTAAGGCTCTACTGAAACAGGTACCTTTGCTGAAGTGAAGCAGACTAGGGAGGGACGTGTGACTCAAGACTGGTCATTCACAGTGTCACTTTTGAAATCAGCCTGCTAACATGGCTACTCTTCTCTCTTCCCCTTAGGTAGGCTTTAAACCTGCAGGAGGCATCCGCACTGCGAAGGAGTCCCTAGCATGGCTCTCTCTTGTAAAGGAAGAGCTGGGGGACGAGTGGCTGACCCCTGACCTCTTTCGGATAGGGGCCAGTTCTCTGCTCTTAGACATTGAGAAGCAGGTGAGTGGGAAGCCCTTGGCCTTGTTGGGAGTGGAGACTGAGCCCATCAGAGCCAGGTCTCTGCCTCCTTCAAGCACACCCGCACCTGCTGTAGATCAGGTGCAGCATCTGCTGGAAGACTTGCTGGTCAGCGCCAAGTCAGATTATTGCAGTGTAGTGGGGTGATTACTAGTGTATGTGTATGGTTGCTTAGTTATTAATTTATGATACTGGTTTTCTTCACAGATATACTACCACGTGACTGGACAATATCCAGCTTATTATGATCTTCCTATGTCTTAGGCCAGCAGCCAGCCCAGAAAAGCATCTCGCAACAAGTTTAAAAAACAATGTCTTTTGCATAATTGCCAAGGTTATGTAATTTAAGAATACGTAACTGACTTTTCCCCATTAGAATCTTCCCTGAAATTAACTCAAAAGTAAGAGAAACAAATGAATTGAGTCTACATGTGGAACTCAGATCAAGTAAGGCTGAATGCTCTTAGTTATTAGGAGGTCCACATTTATTAATTTTATGAAGGTTTTCTCTAAAAAACTCTGAATAAAGTGTTCCTAATAGCCTATATTGCAGCAATTTCTGAGGATAAAATGAAGTTAAATTTCCCTTGACTTGAGATTCTAGGGCAGGCAACAGGGCTTGGCACAAAAGGTGCTTGCTACCAAACCTGACCACGGGCTCAGTTCTGAGTAACTGTTTGCGGGGAGGAGAGGGCAGGCTTCCGGAAGTTGTCTTCTGATGTCCACATATGCCCTGCCCCCTACCACTGACACGTAGTAAATAAGTCAAATGAATAAAAATGAAAATGTGTCACTCAGCCTCCCTCTGCTGCCTGGGAACGGGGGGGGGGGGGGGGGCTCCTGGATGTCCACTTGAATTTTAGCGCTGAATGGAACTCTTTCATTGATTGTTTTGTAATGAGATCCTGATGTTGTTATAAGAAAATGTGAATACCACTGAATTTTTAAACATAAAAGTCTCTGCTTGTGTATTTATTTTGTTTACTTTGGGGGGGTGGGGATAGGGCTTCTGGACTGGAGCTTTGAAAATGCTGGGGATACCACCCTGCCTGACTTGGCGATCGTTGTTTTTAGTCTCCTTAAATTATTAAAAAGAAAAGAGAGGAACTGGCAGCATCTGCTTGTAACTCCAGCACTGAGCATGAGTCTTACTGTGCAGTGAGTTACAGGCTCGTGTCTAAAACCCAGGCTGACTGCATCTGAGGAACCACACAAAGGCCCATCTCTGCTTTCCTCACGTGCTCATGCACTGACCTGCACACACGTGTGCGTGTGCACACACACGGATGAATCCATGTTGGAGAAGTAGCCCGTGGTATAGTGGTGGCGTGCTTGTGTAGCCTGTGAGAGAGGCCTTGGACTTCATACCTGGGACTACAAAAATAAGAAATAATCAGTAAGCCGGGTGGGAGGCTGCCTGCTGAGTCTGCAGTCACTTCGGTGGGTCACCTTCAGGCAGCCAGGGACACACGAACAGGGCTGTGACTGTGACTGCCTTCACTCTTTGTGTGTTCCTTTGCTTGCTGACACCTCTACCATGAGAGCTTTTAAAACCTGAGCTTTTCAAAATGGTGCCTTTTCATCAAGAATCAACCAGTCCTTCTCTTTCTTCTCTCTCTCCCTCCCTCCCTCCTCTGAACACTTTCCTGTTAACCAGGAGCACTCCCCTGTTAATCCCCTGAGTCGGTCCTGGGCATCGTCTGGTCTGCAGACATCTAGCCCAGCCTCTGCCTTTCTCACCTTGGGACTTTGGTCCAGTCTGTGTGCATCCTTCGACCTCCCTGTTGGCCTCTGTGAAATGAAGGGCTGAGGGCAGGTGATGTAACAGTGCTTTCAGACCCAAGATCCCATCACCCCAAGGATAATTAGAACAAATCCAAGAAAACGTTTTATGGCTGGAAAGAGAAAACACTTTGTACCGATCTAAATTAGAATTTGCCTCTCGGGAGTCAATTAAGCAATTCCCGCAAAGCCCTTCACTAACTGTAAAGGAAACAGCTAAAATAAGAAGAGAAAAGAAACCCTGCTTTCCCCAGTGCCATAGCAAAGTGCTGATTCCTGCCTTGTGCCTTAGCTCTGACTGCCATACCCAACTTCATAACATGTTGGCCCTGGTGCTCACGAGCACAGTGGCCAGTCACCTCGGGAGAAGAAACATTACTGGGAAATAATGACACCCTATCACCTTCAAAGCCTTTCTAATTTCAGTGGAGTTTCTGCTTTCCTCCCATTAAACCCAGCTGGTCATTTTAGTTGATCAAGTGAGCAGGCATCATTATCTTCAATTTTAATTTCTATGAGGCATCCCCTGAAATGGACCTCCATGGACAGTTACAGATGCATGCAGGAGATTAAGACTGGTGAATCTCTCAAACCCATTAGGAGCTGGTGAGTGTGGCCTGATGCGAAGGTAAATAACGTTTTATTTTGAGGGATAATTTGTTCCAAGGACTTTGGGGTTCTTCATGAGGCGTTCCTGGTCCTTCTTTCCTGAGTCTTTAGCTACATACTACACAGAGGACTGTCTGATGGAAGGAGTCAACAAGTGACCATGTTTTACTCTAAGGAGATCTGAGTACTTCATAGCATTAGGGACAGATGTTTTACAAAGCAGGAAATGAATGGCCAGGTTCTGTGTAAAAAGATTCATTTAACAGGGAAGTCCTTCTTCCCCCCAAATGGTTACAGTGTGGCAATAAAGTGTGGTAGGCCCAAACCTGACTCTTAAAAGCATGAAATAGGAACCTGAAGGGACTTCAGAGGATAGTCTAGTTCAACCCTGTCATTTTGTTCAGGGGAGCAGAAAAATCTCTTTCTTGAGGTTACATTCCAGCCAGAGCTGAAGCTGTGAGGGGGGTGCGGGGTGCGGGGTGCATACCTTTAAGGCGGGTCTCGGTGACTTCAAGGCCATCCTGGTCTACAAGGAGACTTATATGGAGAGTTCCAGGCCAGTCTGGCTGCAGTGAGATTCTGTCTCAGAGACAAAGTCGCAGCTGAAGCCAGAATCCACATTGCCACATCTTATAGTATTTGACAGGACAGAGTCAGGTTTTTGAAACTGAAATTTTCCTGCCTGTTGATTGGCTGTACCATTCAAAATCGTGAACTAAATATAGTCTGTGATTTAGTGTTTTAGAGGCCACCTCTCCCTTGCCATTCTACTATGTGCTAGTGTGGCTGAGGTTTTATGTTGATAATAATGTCATAATCTTGGATGAGCTATAGACCTACATTTTTAAAGAGATTATATGTTGTTTTAGGAAACTTATGCGGATTCTAATTTGTGTATGCATGGGAAGAAAATGACTTGTGTAACCACAGCAGTTTAATAATTGTGAATTCTTTGCCCCCATTCTGAATCATTTCAACACCATTGAGAAATGCAGATCAATTAGCTTGCATGAAAAATAAAGAGAATTGTACAAAAACTGTTGTGATCTCCGGAAGCATGTCCGTGTGATAAGTAGTTGCACCCAAGGTCCTGAGTGGGCCATATCTTTACTATGGCATGTGAAGACAGCTTACAAAAGGCAAACCAGTCCTTTGGAAGAAGTACAGTGGGAAGCTGATATTCATTTCTCTTCCATCAACCAGATGGGTTTTGTTTGTTTTCTGTTTCTGACACAACACAAACAGGGCCAGAATGCAGAGATGCAAAGAAGGAAAATTTGAATAGATCTTTGCCTGCATAGGTGGTGAGATGTTAGGCCAATTCTGTCCCGGGAACAAGCATACAAGAGTAAATCAGGGCCGGGCGGTGGTGGCGCACGTCTTTAATCCCAGCACTCGGAAGGCAGAGGCAGGCGGATCTCTGTGAGTTCGAGACCAGCCTGGTCTACAAGAGCTAGTTCCCGGACAGGCTCCAAAACTACAGAGAAACCCTGTCCCCTGTCTCGAAAAACCAAAAAAAAAAAAAAAAAAAAAAAAAAGAGTAAATCAGTTGCATGTGTTTTCTTGATCACACTCAGAAGTCCAGTCTCCCAAAGGAAAATAATGTGTTTTGTAACCTCGACAGAGTGATCCTTTCCAGAAATGACCACAGATAACATCTGGCTGACACATAAAATACGTAGTAAAAATAATCATTTTTTAATTGCCTCAAACCTGCTCAGGAGAGAGAGTAGAGCAGTATCCATCTGGTCTGTTCTTATTTAATAGGACAAATGAGGATCAAATGCTTAATGCACTATATGTGAAATATGGTGACCTTTCAATGAACTAAAACTTTTTAAAACGAAAGCAGTTAGAGCAAGGAGAAATCTGTAGGAAAGACAAGCCTAAAATTTGATTTGGTAAAAAAAAATAAGTCTTGGGGCTGGAGAGATGGCTTGACAGTTAAGAACACTTGCTGTTCCTGCAGAGAACCCAGGTTTGATGCCCATCATCCACATAGTGACTGACAACCATATGTAACTCCAGTTGCATGGAACCCAATGCCATCTTCTGGCCTCCATGGGCACCAGCTGCACTCGTGCACAGACATTGTTGTGCTTGTGTCAGGGGACCTGGTGCGGGAGTATTGTCTGTATTCTGCCAATCATGTTTTAAATAAATGCTGATTGGCCAGGCAGGAAGTATAGGCAGGAAAACCAGACAGGAAGTAGAAATGATGCAATGAGAACAGAAGAATTCTGGAAAGGAGGAAGTTGATTCCTCCCACTCCTGCCCAGACTCCGAAGAAGCAACATGTGAGCTGCCCTGCTGAGAAAGGTACCAAACCATGTGGTTAGCATAAATAAGAACAATGGGTTAATATAAGCGACAAGAGCTAATAAGTAGCCTGACCTAATGGGCCAATCAGCTTTATAACTTATATAGAGATCTCTGTGTGATTTTCTTTGGGGCTTGCTGGCTGTGGGACACCGGGAGGGACAGAAACCCCAATAAGCAGAACCCCTCATTGTTACAGGGACCCACAAAGACCACCACAGAGTCAGTATCCAATGCAAAACCCACGTGGGTTTATTGATTACAAGCTAGCCAACATGGGCCATAATCCCACAGCAAGTGTGGGAGATCGGCCCAGAGGCTTCAGGGTAAGGAGATTTTAAAGGGAAAACCACATGGCAGGGTGGCCCAGGTCCTGGTGTGTCAGGACTGGATAGAAGTATACCACTTTTGAATTCATTGGATGGGATATAGGGGAATTTCAAAACAGCCAACACAGTGGTTAATCAGGTACCTACAATGACGTTCGAAGCAAGCAGATGTTTTTGGACACCATGGTGGGTCATTGTGACCAGGGCTGGCACAGTTTCTTGGGAATGTTTATGACTTTGCTGGGCCACATTCACCCCCTAGTTAGATACTGTCTAAAATGGAGTTCTGTCTCAAGACGGAGTTTGTTCTGCTCCTTCAGTATACATTAAGCAAAACATCCTTACAGATGAAATTTAGCACAAATGAGTAAAAAAACATTAGTTTTGTGGTATTTTTTTTCTGGAGGAAACTTGGGAAATGCTTTCAATTCATTAGAGCAAGAATATGATGCTGTAGTAAAATAATGTTATACATTCCTCCCATGATTGACAGGAATGAGAAAGAACTTGAAAAACTGACTGTGAAAAAGGAATTGGCTGTTTAACCTAGTTAGCAGCATGTTTGCCTAGCAAGTGTAAAACCCTTGATTCGGTTCCCAGCACCTCATACACTGGGAAGTGCTGTGGGACAACGGTCTTGTATCCTGTAAATATTTGTCTCTTGTGCTTGTTTAATAAAATGCTGATTGGCCAGTAGCCAGGCAGGAAGTATAGGAAAGACGACCAGGCAGGGCAATGAGAACAGGAAGACTTGGGGAAGAGGAAAGGCACAGTCTACAGTTGTCACCCAGATGCAAAGGAAGGAAGATGTGACTGGATATGACTGCCTCACTGATAGACGGTACTAATCCACATGGTTAACATAGACAAGAATTATGGGTTAATGTAACGTATAAGAGTTAATAAGTAGGTGAAGATCTTCTCCCAGTCAGTAGGTTGCCTTTTGTCATAGTGACAGTGTCCTTTGCTTTACAGAAGCTTCCCAGTTTTAGTAGGTCCCATTTATTCAATGTTGCCCTTAATGTCTGTGCTGCTGGGCTTACACATAGGAAGCGATCTCCTGTGCCCATCTGTTGTAGGGTACTTCCCACTTTCTCTTCTATCAGGTTCAGTGTGTTCGGGCTGATATTGAGGTCTTTAATCCATTTGGACTTGAGTTTTGTGCATGATGATAGATATGGGTCTATTTTCATTCTTCTACAGGTTGACATCCAGTTATGCCAGCACCATTTGTTGAAGATGCTTTCTTTCTTCCATTGTATACTTTTAGCTCCTTTATTGAAAATGAGGTGTTCATAGGTTTGTGGGTTAAAATCCGGGTCTTCTATATGATTCCATTGGTCGACTTCTCTGTTTTTATGCCAGTACCACACTGTTTTCATCACTACACTCTTGGGAATATACCCAAGAGATGCCCTATCATATGACAAGAGCATTTGTTCAACTATGTTCATAGCAGTATTATTTGTAATAGCCAGAACCTGGAAACAACCTAGATGCCCTTCAATGGAAGAATGGATGAAGAAAATGTGGAATATATACACATTAGAGTACTATGCTGCAGTAAAAAACAATGACTTCTCGAATTTTGCATGCAAATGGATGGAAATAGAAAACACTATTCTGAGTGAGGTAACCCAGACCAAAAAAGATGAACATGGGATGTACTCACTCATAATTGGTTTCTAGCCATAAATAAGGGTCACAGAGTCTACAATTGGTGAACCTAAAGAAGCTAAGTAAGAAGAACCTTCATCTGGTGATGGATGGAGATAGAGACAGAGACCCACACTGGAGCACTGGACTGAGCTCCCAAGGTCCCAATGAGGAGCAGAAGGAGGGAGAACATGAACAAAGAAGTCGGGATCACGAGGGGTGCACCCACCCACTGAGACAGTGGAGCTGATCTATTGGGAGCTCACCAAGGCCAGCTGGACTGTGACTGAAAAAGCATGGGATAAAACCGGACTCTCTGAACATGGCGAACAATGAGGGCTGATGAGAAGCCAAGGACAATGGCAAGGGGTTTTGATCCTACTTAATGTGCTGGCTTTGTGGGAGCCTAGCCAGTTTGGATGTTCACCTTCCTAGATATGGAAAGAGGGGGTTCTTTGGGACTGAACAGGACAGAAACCTCTGTCAACAGGGAATGGTGGCATACATCTAGTACTTGGGAAGAAGAGACAAGAGGGTCATAAATTGAAGACTATTCTTGGCTATACATGGAGCTTGATACTAGTCTGGATTATAGGAGACACTGTCTCAGAACAAAGAAAAAACCTGGGAGATTTTTTTACCCATGACCCAGGTTTCCTTTATATCTGACTATCTCAGGAGACAGCTATATTCATTTTGAGCAAGGGAAATGAAGTTAGATGCGTCTGAAGTGTGTCATCAAGAAGATTTTCCTTGTTGTTCCTGTCCCCCCAGTAGATTGCCCATTTATTGGGGTGTCTTAGGCTGCAAAGAGAGTGGTTGTCAAATGCTAGTATCAGAAATACTGGTCTTTCACAAAACAGGGCTGGAGGCTCCACCTAAAGAGTTTGCAGTTCACGACCAGAAACTGAGAACTTGCCAAGAGAAGCAGACAGTGATCCTGGAGCCACACTAAGAACCACTGGCCTAGGAGAGCTTGCCCTCAACTCTAAGATCCCAAAGTAGTGAGCCCATCCTTGAACCACTCATACCCACTGGCTGCGGGCTTTATTTCCCAACTCCAGCAGTAATGTGTATATTACCCTGTTCTTCCTAGCTAAGACTAGGAGAAGGAACAATGGTAATGACATCATCCCTTAATCCCTTCCCAGTAGGCAATGAACTTGGTTCCACTTTGGGCTTTGAAAGCAAGCATTGGAGCCTAGAATAAACACTTTAGACACGTTTCGAATCATTGTCCTTGAAATCTCCAAGGAATTTCAGCATGCCAGCATAGTGAGATTCAGCTGCTTCATTCTCCCAATTTGGAATGCTTTAGCTTTTGATGATTCAAGTGTAGTCAAGTGCTTAAAGCTGAGCTTTGTTCTAACAGACACCATTCTTTAACTTACATTCGGGATAGCTAACACACTCTTGGGGCAGCACGCTTCACAGACAGTTGGCTCTTTGTTCAAAGGTTCTGGGTAGGGAACCCCCCAGAGCTTATGGAGATATTAGGTTCTTAGCGTGCTCACCAGTTGAGAGTTTCTCATTTGTCTCTTGCTCTTTAACCATGTGCTCTGTCAGTCCTGTGCACAGCTGTGAACGGTTCCCAATCTTGAACCTCAGAATTCTACCCTAGTGCACATGCGGAAAGGGAGCTTCACGTTTGCCAAGCATTGTAAAGAATGCGGGGCATGTAGGCAGACAGCTAAAAACAGTGTTCCAACCACTCCTAACTGCAGGGCTTGCCTTGAGCACTTGGCCCTAGAACTTCTGCCATGGTTACCAAAGATGGCTTTCTCATATTTTTCTCTTTGGTACCAAGTTTCTGGGTAATCAGTCCAATGCTTAGGGATTGAATCACCTGCCTGTATCCCGGCAACCCAGGAGGGTGGGGAGGCGCATCCTGGCTGCCACTCTCAGGATGACACATATCCTCTTTCTGATATTGGTTGACAGTGGTGCTGGGCAGAGGCTCGTGCTTTTGGTAGTCAAGAGCTAGTGTCACGCAATTGCATGGGGGTTTGCTGAAGTAGTGCTCTTAAAGCTGCCTGCCGCTCATCTCGGCTCTAAGCAGTAAGTTCTGAGAAGTCAGTGGAATTCTTTTTAAGGGGACTTTTATCAGTGATGTTTACATTTTTATTTTTTTTTACACAACTCTCTGTTGGCTTTCTGACCAAGAGTAACAGTTTTTTTCTGCAATTCCCCCTTTCCTCTGTTCCTCTTAAACTCACTGGACTGTCGGTCGCTCTGTAGGTTTTATGTTAAGTTCATTAGGTTTGGTAGTGAGCTCCAGCTACACTTCCTGACTTCTTCATATCAGTGATGCCATTATCATCTGTCCTGCCGGGTGATGTTTGAGTTGGCACATGCAGCCATTGCCCTGTCTTCTTTCCCTCCAACCTTTGCTATCATGTTTCTGTATTATTAGTATGCCTTTTAAAGATGGTTTATCACTACTGCGATGATGATGATGTGAGAATGTGTGTGAGCACGGAGCGTGAGTGTTCAGGAGCACCATGGTGCACATTTGGAGGCCAGAGGACAGGTTTTGAGGGTAGACTCTCAGCCGGGTGGTAGTGGCGCACACCTTTAATCCAAGCACTTGGGATGCTGAGGCAGGTGGATCTCTGTGGGGTTGAGAAAAAGGAAAAGAAGAAAGAAAGAGTATGCTTCCTCCACCATGAGGATGCTAAGTATGGTGGATATGTAAGTCTTTTAAAAGAAATGTGTGTGTGTGTGTGTGTGTGTGTGTGTGTGTGTGTGTGTGTGTGATGTTCTGGTACCTATGAAGGCCAGAAGAGGCCATCCATCAGATCCCCTGGGTGGTTGCTGGGAACTGAACTTGGTTTTTCTGTAGTATCATTACAGGCTCTGAACCACCAAGCCATCTCTCAGCCCATTCAAGTGTTTCTAATCTCTCCCCTTTGCTATTCACCCCAGTTCTTTTGGATGATTGGGCATTTGGGGGGTATTATGCTCTTCTCATTCCTGTCATTCTTGTTTCCTGTGTTTATCAATGCCTGTTTGTTGCTGGTTTAATGCTTGTTCCCTGGTATCTACCAGATTGTGTTTCATTTCCCGATGTTCCGCTATAGCTTTCTTTGACCCTTGTATACATGCTATGAGCTCTTGCTTGTTAGGTAAGGTAGATTGATTTGGGTTTTGTTTGTGAGGTCATGTCAATATGTTTGATTTATAATTTTATATTCTCTTGAAGATGCCTTTTCTGATGATGGTTCTTCTCACCTTCTTTTTGTTTCTTATTTGATTTTCTTGTAGTGGCATTGCATAGAAGCCCATTTTTGACATTTCTTTCGAGCCGCAGGCTAGAAGTTTTTGTATGGGGTGCTTCTCATTCTAGTGGAAATTCTTGTGTTCAGACACTCTCCTTCTGACACACATGATGTGGTTTTCTGCATGTCTTGTACCTTATCTGTACCCAGCTGCCAAAGAGCAGCTCATGACCACGTACCAACCCATCCTTGATGACTTAACTGTCCCCAGCTGCCAGAGAGCAGCCTCTGACCACTTACCAATCCATCCTCGTGACTGGCTGTCTCCTGCATGCACAGCTTGCTAGATGACTTTTCTTGTAGAGTCCCCTCTCTCCTAGGGTGCCAAACAGATACAGGAAAACTCTCGGCTGCCAGCCCTCATAGGCCTATCCAAAGCAGAGCTGGCTCATTGTCACAGTGCATGTCACCTACATTGATGTGCTGCCTTTCAGGCCAAGGAGTTAGAAATTGTGTGCTACACTGGATAGGGAGAGGGGCTATGCGTGCAATGAATAAGATTCCAGTTCTCTCTGGGACAGGGGAAGCAACAGCAACTCTGAAGCCAAGGCTGCTAAGAAATGAGGCGGAAGCTGCGAGCCTGAGGCATCTGTTTATTCAGTATCTCACCATCAGATAAAGCTTATCTTTCTCACTGAAATGTGGAGGGGAATAAGAAATACAATAGATCCTAGCAAGTGCATGGTATGTAGGAACGGTTTGATAAATTTCTCCTGACCACCATAATGCCACAAAAAGCATAGGCTTTTAGCAATAAAAATGTCTTTTATAAAAATAGATTTTGAGCTTGCTGTGTATGTGTGTGTGCTTGTGTGTAGCAAGGAAAGAGAGAGAGAGAGAGAGAGAGAGAGAGAGAGAGAGAGAGAGAGAGAGAGAGAAAGAGAGAGAGAGAACAGATGGAAGTGCAGGAGTGACTGCTTTAGGGGATCGATACTTCCACTGTGGGTCCCAGGGATCAAACGCAAGCTATCTGGTTTGTCCAGCAAATCCCTGGCACTTTGCTGGCCTATGGACCTAACTTCTCTCTCTGTCTCTCTTTTGCCAAAGTGTGTGTTTGTATTGTGTACACAGATATATGTGTGAGCAAGTGTATGTGTGTTTACACAGGTGTATGTGTGCTGGAGTGTGTATGTGTGTATTGTGTACACAGATGTGTGTGTGTGTGTGTGTGTGTGTACAGGTGGACATATGCAGGTGAAGACTCGAGTTTGACTTGGAGTGTCTTCCTCAATCATTCTCTATCTTATTTACTTATTTATTTAGAGTCTGGCTCTTTACACTAACCCTGGAGTTCAGTGATTTGATTTGACTGGTCCTAAACCCCAGGTATCTTCCCACCCTAGGCTCAGCCAGTGCTGGGATTAGAGGCTTAGGGCACTGCTATGCTTGGCTTTTTTTTTTAAACAACAGCAACCACAAGAACAAAAAACAAAACAAAAAGAGCAGACCTTCTGGGGATTGAACTCTCGGCTTCATGCTTGCACTACAGCAGCTTACCAGCACACAAATCCAATTTCTTTGTATTGTGCACGGGCTCCTTCTCCTCAGGCTCCACCTGCGGGGCCTTCTTTAAGCTCATATGTCAGCTAAGCAATATCAGAAAGGAAGGTTCCAAATCAAAAGACATTTCTCATGTCTAACACTGGGGCAACTTGTTTCTCTGATTCTTCTTATCATTCTTATAATAAAATCATTGGCTTGTGTCTTCCTGATTCTGTCCTTTAGTGGGCAGGTTATAATGCCACAGGAGACAGGATGAGGCAGCATCTGGCTCACAGGGTAGTCTTCCTCAGCCTGATGGACAGATCTCTAAACCGGAAGCTTGCAAATCTGGGATTCTGCAGTCCTGACAGTAAGAACTCTCTCTTCATGTGCATGCTTAGGCATGTGCCTAGAGTGGATATAGCTACATAGGAGGTCAGGCTTCAAATGGGGCAGTCACAGAATAAGAAAATCGGAGCCGGTAGCAAGCAAGGGAAGCAGGATGGGGCAAGCCCATGGTCCAGTTGCTTTGTGCATTCTACCTTCATGGAGACACATTTGATCCAGGCCTGTGAAGGGCCGGTTCTAAGCAGCTGTTCTTCTGTTTGTGGGCTTTATTGCCCATTCATTGTGGGTCTTTGGAGTCTGTTGTATTTGCATTCTGAAGGGGAGATGGGAGAAATGGTCCACTTTACCAATGCCTCTTTTTCCTAATTTGCTGATCTTGCTGGGTGAATTATACATGTCTAGAAAAATTGTTTTGAAAAATAATTTTATTCATTAAAGTTATTTATTCAGATAAACCAATAAAAGCATTCCTCTCTCTCTCCCTGTCCCTCCCCTCTCCTTTTCTCTTCCTCTTTCTCTCTCTCTCTTTCTCTATCTCCCACTTTCGATGTTGATTCTACATTTTGAGTGACAGCAAAAGTAATTGTATGTTTAAAATCTTTGAAATATGTTTTAATGCTTTTGGAATGAATTAAGAGCAAAAGTGCAAAATTCACTCCGTTCCATGACTGCGAGTTAGTTTTACTTTTCAAGCTTATGGAACTCCAAAATATGTTATTAGAGTCTGTCTTTTAAACTGCAGTCAGCATCTATCTGGTGGACTGATTATAGCATTTGACACACCTGTAGCAAGGTTTTGCAAAGACAAGATATTACAGTTGTGTAAATGTTTTATTCAAGCTTTAGAAATTGGTTGAGTATTTGGAAGATATAATATACAGAAATCATACAACCTTGGTCTTATAATAAAATTTTGACTGGTAAATTCAAGACGTATATGCTTGGCATTCATACTACAAATTGTTCTTTTTAAAAATGCCTTTCCAGTTGAGCATGGTGACTCCCACTCTTAATCCTAGAGCTTAGTAAGATGAGGCAGGGGGTTGGCAAATTTGAGGCCAACTTGGCCTGCTTGTCTCAAAAATGGGGAGGGTACCTTTCCGGTTGGAAAGCAAAGTCATAGATCCATCACAGAAACCTTCTGAAGGCATAAAAAGTGTCTCACTTGTGTTTTTCATGCTTACTGCCATGAGAGATGGCCTAATAGCACTTGAATGCATTTGATGTAAAAGGTGCCACAAGACAGAAGAAGGATACTGAATAGGTGGCACGCGAGCATGAAGAGGGGTTCCTTGGGCCTGGAACGTGGGCTGTGCTGCATGCGGACTTGAGCTGTTGGGTAGAAAAAGGTGTAGTGCCATCTCTGTGCGTCTTTGTATGAAGGGAAGCCATTACAGTACCCCTGCTAGATTCCTTTTGTCTTCCCCTTCCCCTTGGGAAGGATGCTGTGGTTTACCTTGGTTTGGGCAAGAAAGATAAAGAATTGGGCATCAGTGTGATTGCTCTTCACCTTTTGAACTGGGTGGACCCTTACTGCACTTCCAAAGTTTAGTAGGGAGGTGGTGGACTCATTCAGAGAGGCTTATGTAGTGCCGCCAGGATCCAGGTCTGTAGATTTCCTATGAGTAGAATATTGGAAAGCCCATTGTGTCCCATAAGAAGCCATGATTCAAAAACCATTGCTGTTAATAAGGAAGGTGATATTTGGCTTTCTCCTCCTCCTCCTCTTCATCATCATCTCCCCACTTCCTTCCCCAAATTCACTTGGTTTTAGTTTTATTCCGAGTTTTGAGAGGTTTATATTTTAGTGGGTTACCCTTCAAGTCCCAGTAGAGTATGTGGGGAGAGACATTGTTGGAAGAGAAAATAGTACCTGGAAAGCATTTGGAAGTGAAATTTTTATGTATTTGAGTAGGAGTGGATTTTGCATGGCTTTAAGGAGGAATGACAGCTGAGGCATATCATATGTAGGGTTGTCTTTCACCAAATGTTTGTATAATATGCCTAAGAATTAGATTTCATTCTTGGGACCTTAAAAAGTTTTACCAAGTCTAGATGTCACTATGGAACCCAATAACCTGCAAGGGTGTCCATGAACTAATTTATTTTCCTTTATTCTCTTATGAATTGTGTATGGAGTTTCCCAGTGGATTCATGAAGCAATAGATTGAATGTAGAAGATATAAGAAGATGCAAATAAAATTTTCTGTTCTATAAGTGTCCGATTAAGAAACAAAATGTGAAGAGATTTGCCGAAATGTAATATCATGTTCCTCACTATCATCTTTACAATGTTTCAAAATTTAAGTAACATGAGCTAGATTTATTATTAATAGTCTAAGTAGCAAATTTAGCTATTTCTTATAGGTGTATGACATAATTTACAGTGCACTAACTATGCATAAATAATAATGTGTTATGAGCCTTAAGAATTCATGATATCAAAATGTTTGGAAGATGACTGGCTATCCGAGAGAGGCTAGAATCTTAGGAGATTTCATAATAGGAAATCAGCATAATTCATATTTGATCCCTAATCTTTAAAATTTACAAAAAATAACTATTTCCACTATTTTACCATTTTACCCTGAAACCTGTGTTTTTGTCAATACCTGGAATGCCCTCAAGGCATCTTTCCTATTGATCTAATGCAAATTGCTTGTCTAATTTGAAAGGAATCCATCAATCTTGCTAAGAAACATGACCTCCTTGTCATCCACATAAGAGGCTCCTTTTCTACAGAATGGCGCATTTCTCTGGCTGCTCTGGTGTTGGTTCTGTATTCTCACTATAAACATGAATAACTAACTGCTGTATTGCCTTGAAATAGCCTCTGCCAAATTAGTCCATTGCTTTAAAAGATTCATTTATTTTAATTTTATGTGCATGAGTGTTTGCCTGCATAGATTTATGTGTACCTTGTGTGTGTGGTGCCTGTAGAGGCCAGAAGATATCATTTAATTCCCTGGAATGGGAGTTGTGAGCCACCTTGTGGGTGCTGGGAAATAAAGCCCAAGTCCTGTGTAAGAAGAGCAGCAAGTGCTCTCAACCACCGAGCCACGTCTCTATCCTACTGCACTACTCTGAACCTGACTCAAATTTTCAAGACATGGGCAGAATGTAGGCAGAATTTTGGCTAGACTCTAATAAGAATGGTCTCTAGTCCCATTCCCAATAGAGACTCTATTCCCATCAGAAGCTGCCATGTCTCTGTCAACATTTGGTCTTCCAAACACCCACAAGAAGTGTCCACCAAAGTTATAATATTCTAGGGCTTCTCTAGCTTGTATCTCTGCCCATTGTGATCAACTCCCCAAGTTGGGCTCTATCTCCAAATGTTTTCAGAAGTGCCCTTCCCCTAGTAGTTTCAACAACTAAGGGCCAAATATCAAAAATACTGACTTGTGGTTCAAACTAAAATAGAAGAAGATGAGTGTGCTGCTCTAAGGATTCTAGTCAATGCAGTGATCACATTGGGCTTCCTGGTTCCAGAGAACAGAAATTAGATTCATGTCAAATTTGGAGGCTTTACTGCTTCTACACCTTGAGATAAGCACTAGACTTAAAGCCATACAGTCAGGCTTCATGGCATCTGAGCCAGGATCCCAAGGCAGTCGAGGTACCTGACCGTTCTCTCTTCTATTTCCTGCTATTCCCTGGCTCATCACCCTCCAGAAAGTAACTGTCTTCTCTGTCCCCAGCCTTTGCTTCCTATTTTCTACTCCTCTGCGGCATTTGTGGTCATCTTTACCCATGCATTTTCCAGTACTTGATTTTTGTCCTGCATTATTCTTTTTGTTTTTCTAATTCAAACTGTGTGTGTGTGTGTGTTGTTGTATTGTATGTGCAGGTGTGCATGCACATGGAGACTTCTTTTGTTTCTTTTCTCTGTCCTTTCCTTCCTCCCTCCATCCCCCCTCCCTTCCTTCTTTCTTTTCTGTTTCTTACTAATCCTGTTATGCAACTTGCCTTACTCACTTAACTGTATGCCCACAGTCCTATGGAGGCTGTTGAGTGGCCTGCTTTATTTTCTCTTCCCCCTTCTTCCCTTGAGTGTCTATATGGCACCTCAGCTAGGTCGGTGCCCTACAAGCCCAGGTGATCTTGTCTCTACCTCCTACAATATTGAGGTTGCAGGTACCTATGTGACCACACTCAGATTTTTACATGGGCTCCAGTCCTCAGACTTGCACCTAAAATACTCTCACCTATCAG
Organism: Microtus pennsylvanicus; assembly: GCF_037038515.1. Classification (NCBI taxonomy): domain Eukaryota; kingdom Metazoa; phylum Chordata; class Mammalia; order Rodentia; family Cricetidae; genus Microtus; species Microtus pennsylvanicus. The sequence continues at coordinate 12,189,941 of NC_134586.1, read as the reverse complement.
CCATCACTCTAGCTCCAAATTCAAATTCCTGAGGGAAAATCTTATCACACCAACTGTCTGTTGTCTGTATGAACGCACCATTCTAGTGACTGCGTAACATCTGAACCACTGTCTTTTGTCAGATACTTCCCCAAGACTTTTCAGTCATCATTCAAAAAAACTTATATGGTCTGGAAAATAACTATCTCCATATGATGAATCGCTTGATGCCACACTCCTCAACAAGGGAGCGAGGATATAGGTCCTTGGAAGAACAATGTAGTCGTGTCATTCCGAGCCTCAGCCTGTTCAGCAGAAATGCTTCTACCTCTGTAGTCGGGAGTAGCGGGAACTCTGGAAGACCCTTTTCCACCATGACAGAGGCTGCAGCCATTACTTTCAGGCCGAGTGATCACAAATACTTAAAATCTTCCCATTTTCTACATATTATTTATGATTTCTTTCACCCAAGATTATGCCTGTGAGATGTATCTATGATGCTGCCATTCAAAAGTTCACTCTTTGTTGTTAAGTTGTATCATATAATAAAAGATCCTTCATCCATTCATTTGTTAATGGAAATTTTAATTATTTCCAGTAATGAGGCTTAGTGAATAAAAAATAGGAATCCTACCGTATATGCTTTTAAAAAATGATTCCATTCACGTGTGTAACTGCACATGTGTGTGCATGCACACATGCCTGTGAGGGTCAGAGGACAACTTGAAGGTTCAATTCTGTCCTTCCACCATGTGGATCCTGGGGATTGAACCCAAGGCACCAGGTTTGGTGACAAGCGCCTGCTAAGCCATGTTCCTCGACCCTAAAAGTCTATATTTAATATTTATTGTCCTTTTCTTGCATAGACATTTTAAATGGCATCATGGGATCCTTGTGTGAGTTACATTTTACTTAGGAAGAAATCCCATACTGACTACCAAATAAATAGTTGGAGCTTTTCACACTCCTGCCAACAACATCGGTGTTCTGGTTGTCTCATCATCGGCAACCTTTGGCGATGTCTATTTTAATTTTATCTATTTGATTGTGTGTAGTTATCTCATTGCAGCCAAATTAGTGTTTCCTTCTTCCATCCCTCCTTCCTGTTTTCTCTCTCTTCCTCCCCTCCCTCTGTTCTTTTCTGTTTCTTACTGATGCTATTGTGCAGCTTGCCTTACTCACTTACCTGCATGCTCACAGTCAAATGGAGATGCTACCACTTACAACCAAGCACATCAACAATGTAACATATCTGCTTCAGACAGTTCACACAGTGAGTTCTTTATCCCCACCCCGTTGGAAGCACAATTGCGGACAGACCTTTACCACAGGATGCTATACTAGTTTCTGTCTCTTCTGTGCATTTTTTTGCTTCTATTGTTTAGTTGGATTTAGCACTGATAAAAATCCTCCTGATAATTTATATGATAATACAAAGTAGAGCCTTTCGGATTGCTTAATGCCTTGTCTTTAGAGTATGCCTTTCTTCAGAAGTGCTTAGCGCCTTTGAAGTTAGCATTCGCAACATCTTTGTGAAGTGGGTAGGAAGCCGTGGGAGAAGAAACTGAAATCGAGAAAGCACAAAGATTTATCCCAAATCTCAAAGTAGATCATCGAAATTCAGACTGTCACTTGAATCACAGCCATGGCCCCAGACCATCTGTAACTGAGCAAAGCGACTTACCTCTCACAGGGCTTCAAATAAAGTCAAGCTGCTTCATCTGCTGATCTAAAGTTAATATAGATCCCCACCCCATCTTTCAGAATGGGAAAGCGATTGGGAGCCCAGCTGTGGAAAATCCCTGTGGGTGTGTGCACTGATGGTTGTAAAGAAAAACAGAACCATTCTGCCCCCAGAAAAGGATGTGTGAGAATTCAGTAATGTAAGAAGAGCAAATTTCAAAGAACAATGCATAAAATCTATCCTCTCAGGCACCCATAAATATTTTCAGATAAGCAGACTCTGAGTTTTGAGAAAAAGCAACACGGGGAGAAGTAAGACCCTTTGCAACAAAGAAAGACAGCACCAGTGTTCCAGGCTGGCTCTCTGCATCTGAACACCCTGCATATTTAAAGTCCTACATCTGATGTTGAGCAAATGTGTCAGAATCCATACACCCAACTAGGTGCTTTCCTTCCGCAAAGAAAGCATCCTGGGATGAGGTGCATCTACTTCAGTGTCACTCTGTCACCAATAAAAGTGTTTCGGGAGTAAGGGGGGATGTGCTAATTTGGATGTCATAGCTTTAGGAACACACTGTCTTTAAAATTCTGCCCATCCATGGATAACATTGCCTCAATTGTGTGTGTGTGTGTTTGTGTTTTCCTCTTATTGCTTGGTCTTGGGCTTCATAGACCAAATTGTTTCTTACATCCGGGTTCTGCTCCCTTCAGATCCTCTGGGCTCTTTCAGAAGGATTTATTTATTTTTTTGCTTTTATTCATATGTATGTATGTCAGTCTGCTGTGTATGTGTAGGTGTCCAAGGAGGCCAGAAGAGGCCATGGCACCACATCTCCCCACCCCCAGAACCTGAAGTTACAGGTAGTTGTGAACTGCTGGACACAGGTGCTGGGAACCCAATGCGGAACAGATGGAAGGACAGCAAGATGCTCGCGGAAGCCATCTTCCCAGTCTGCCCTCCAGTTTTTATTTTTTTTCATTGACCCATAATCCTTGTGCATATTTATGGAGGTGATGATCCAATTTGTGGTAACTGTATAATGGTCATGTATGGGAACTTGAATTTCCATCCCTATTTGTCATTTGCTGTCAGAATCTTCAATTTTCTCTTAGTTCTTTATTAAAGCACATAAGAAGTTGTCAGCTAAAGTTACCCTTCTATGCAGAGCATGAGCATTTGCACTTTTTAAAAAGTGGAGATAACTAGAGGTTGGGAGATGGTGCAATGTTTAGGTAAAGTGTTTGCCTTACAAAGCACAGGTTCTGAGTTTAGGTTCCTGAAACCCATGTAAAAAGTTAGTCACAGTAGCTTGTGCCTGTAACCCCAAATGCTGAGGCTGGAGACAGAGAGAGCAGAATCCTGAGGTTTGCTCCCAGCCATGCTAGCTGAACTGGTGAGCCCCAGGTTCAGTGAGAGACCTTGTCTCAAAACTAAGGTAGAGAACAATCAAGGAAGGCATGTGATGTTCACGTGAATGCCTGCCCACAGGTGCATGCATGTGTATGCACGCATAAACACACACACACACACACACACACACGAGTTGACCAGGTGTGGTGGTGAACACCTCTAGTCCCAGCACTTGGGAGTGGGAGGCAGGAGGATTCACAGTTCAAGGCTATCCTTAGCTGCACATAGTCCAGGGGGCAGCCTGGACTATGTGAGATTCTATTTCAAAAACATCAAAAGCACCACCAGCAGTAATAATAATTATGTTGCTAAATTTCTGTTTTAAATCTTTTGTAGAAGAGACATATTTATGCTTGATGTATCTCCAACAACTTTGAAGTATTTACACCATGAAAGAACAAGTAATGTTTGACAACTAAAAACAATAGTGTATTATTATTGGTAATAGAAATATTGGCACTTGCCAATGTGTTTTCCTAGTTGCAATTTACTGGAATTAAAATAGAAAATTGTTTTCCCAAGCATAGGAAAATGGGTTTGAAGTAAGGGCAGAAGAGCTGAGCATCATGACTGTCAGTCAAAGATGTCCTACCTGTAGAGCCTTCACAGTGTTCACAGGTTGGTGGTCCATGTCAAAACCTCAGCACATCCTTTTCAAGGTTTCTCATGCCAGATTCCCCAGAAAGGGCTGATGTAAAGGCAGAAAAAAAACCCACCTACTTTAACGGAACTGTTCAAGGTCAGTGCCAGGATTTACAGGGACCTAAGAGAGTTTGATAGCTTCCCACAGACTGTTGGGAAGACAACAACGATCAGAATGGATGGGGAGGGAGGGTCAACCCTGATGGAAGGCATCTGGAGGTCCAGGAGCCTCTGCCTTTCTCTCCATCAGTGAGGCCCCGTGTAATATTTCATTTGTATTTTAATAAATAAAGCTTACCTGAAGTTCAGAGAGTAAAACATCTGTACTGGCCAGCCTTATGGTGACACATTCCTTTAACCCAGTTGCTACACTAGTTTGTCATAGAAACTGGATGTTAGTGGTGCACACCTTTAATCCCAGCACTATAGAGGAATATAAGATGGGAGGAGACAGCTATCAGCCAGTCTCATTCTGAGATTCCTGGAGACAGGATTGCCATTTTTGACTGAGGTAGAGGTAAGAGTCAATGGCTGATTGTTTTGCTTTTCTAACACCAATTTCCCTTATGTTGTTCGTTCAGATGTTTTTCCATGGTAATGAAAAACCAACCCACACACAAAATGCAAGTTTAAAGAAAAATGTAAAGCCAACAGGTGGAGAGGAAGCAGTCAAACGTGAGACCCTCTGGCCATGTGGGAGTCGGTCTCTCATTCTCCAGGTTTTTAACAGGGGACACCAATGTGTGTCAGACAAAGCAAACTGAGCTGAAATAAATGGAAATTAAAGGTGTGCAGATCTGACCCCTGGTCTATTTTTCTGAACTCAGAATTTAGCCTCCTTGTTGTTCAGAGTAGTGAAAAATCAGTCATTCAGCCATCTATAGTCGTTGGTTATTTCAGTCACCAAAAATTAACTATCAGAAGCTGGAGAGATGGCTCAGTGCTCAAGAGCAGGGGCTACTTTCAAGGAGGATCCAGGTATTTTCAGCACCAACATGGTAGCTCCTAACTGTCTGTTACTCTAGTCCTAGGGGGTTGAATGCCCACTTCTCACCTCTGCATTCAGGCACCAGACACAGATGAAATGCATATACGTATATGTAGGCAAAATAGTCATATGTTTAAAATAACAAAAGAAAGGTAAGTATCTGCTGGTTATAGGAAGTCACATTTCTCTCCCATAGTCATTCTCCCATGCAGAACTTGGATTGTATTGCACTGGCATTTTTCTAAATACCTTCTTTCCCAAAACATCATTTCATTTGCTGATTTCCTCCATCTTAGGGCCTTTGGCATCATTCACCTTGTAAGTGTGGTGGTCAAACTTTCATCACTGTGGCCAAGGTTAGGACTAAAACAATCTAAAGGAGAAAGGGGATATTTTGATTAAAAGTTTCAGAGTTCTCTGTTGTGGACTATTTAACTATGTAAGGATGTGTTGCATTTGTTTATGCTGTGGAATATTATTTTAACTGTGTAAGGATGTTTATGCTGCATTTGTTTAATTATGAAAAGATGTGTTGCTGTTTCACATTGTCTGCCTACTGCACCTGATTGGTCCAATAAGAAGCTGAACAGCCAATAGCTAGGCAGGAGAGGGATAGGCTGGGCTGGCAGTCAAAGAGAATAAATAGGAGGAGAGAGAAAAAAGAATGAGAGAAGGAGGAGAGGAGAGAAAGAGGGGAAAAGAGAGGGAGATGCTTGGGGACAGCCAGGCAGCCACCAGACAGCAGGCACAAGAGGAGGATACACAGAAAGAAAAGGCAAAAAGCCCCAAGGCAGAGTGTAGATGAAGAGAAGCAGGCTTATTTAAGTTAAAGAGAAAAAAGCTAGCAAGAAATGAGCACCAGCTAAGGCCTAACTTTCATAACTAATAAGTATCTGTGTCATGATTTGGTAAGTGGCCTAAAAGAAAAATCCTGGCACAGTTCTCAGTCAATAGTCCTTGGTACCACTGCATCTGGGTCCTGTATGAGGCAGACATCATGGTGGCAAGTGCAGGCTAAGGGACCACTCACCTCAAGGCAACCAGAAATGGGAATAAGGAGACAGACAGACAGAGAGTGGAGATAGAGGGAAGAAGGTATGGGAGAAGAGGGAGAGAAAGAGAGAGAGAGCCTTGCTAACCTCTCTTCTATTCTATTTGCATCCAGAATATGATGGTACTGCCCACATTCACAGCAGATCTTCCTCATACCTCTAGAAATTTTAGACAAACCTAGAAGTGTGTTCTACAAGACTCCTCTGTTGTAGAATATTATTTCGAGATGAGTTACATTTGTTTATCCTGTGGAATATTTGTTTAATCCTGTAAAGACGTGTTACATTTTTTCATGTTGCATTTGTTTAACTCTGTGAAGCTGTGTTACTTTGCCTGTCTAAAACACCTAATTGGTCTAATAAAGAGATGAACAGCCAAGGACAAGGCAGGAGAAAGAGTAGGCAGGGCTGGCAGTCAAAATAAAAAGCAGAAATCTGGGAAGAGAGGATTGAGAAGCAAGAGAAAAGAAGGGACCAGCCACACAGTCACACAGCCATCCACAGAGTAAGGGTGAAAGTAAGATCTACAGAAGTAAGAAAAGGAATAAGGCCAGAGTCAAAAGGTAGATGGAATAATTTAAGTTGAGAAAAGCTGGTTAGTAACCGGCTAAGCTAAGGCCAGGCATTTGTAAGTCATAATAAGCCTGCATGCTGTGGGATAATGGTTTTGTACCCTGTAAAGATTTGTCACTTGAATTGGCTTAATAAAACACTTGCCAGTAGCCAGGCAGGAAGTATAGGTGGGGCAACCAGACTAGGAGAATTCTGGGAAGCAGAAGGGTTCAGTCTGCAGTAGTTACCCAGATGCAGAGGAAGCAAGATGAAAATGCCTCACTGATATAAGGTACCAAGCTACATGGCTAACACAAACAAGAGTTATGGGTTAATAATAAGTCTGAGCTAGCTGGGCGGTGGTGGCGAACGCCTTTAATCCCAGCACTCAGGAGGCAGAGGCAGGCGGATCTCTGGGAGTTCAAGGCCAGCCTGGAAGAGCTAGTTCCAGGACAGGCACCAAAGCTACAGAGAAACCCTGTCTCGAAAAACCAAAAAAAGTCTGAGCTAATAGACCAACCAACCAGTTTATAGTTAATGTAGACTTCTGTGTGTTTCCTTGGGACTGAATGGTTGTGGCAGCAGGTGGGATGGAAACCTCAGTCAACAGATGGTGGCAACATGGGCAACTATATTCACATAAAATCTGGGAGAGCTTGGGAAGTAATTCTATGCACAAAAGAACAGAGTTAAGCATGGATACTTGGCTGTAGCCTTTTTTCAGGCTCTGTTTGCTAGAAGTAAGCACATTTCATTTAAGAGAGGCTTTCTTTAGCTGAAAAACCTTGCAGCTTTTTAAAGAAGCCCTGCTACCAAACACTTAAATGGTGTCTATGAATAGCTAACAGCATGATTCTTGATGGTGGTAGGGACCTTGAGATTCCTTTCACAGGGTTATAGCAATAAACATGGCTCCCACTAGTACCTCAGCCTGGAGCTAGACACTCAGAAAGCTAAGGAATGGGGCGGATCCAGCCATCAAAGCCATAGCTTTAATCCTAGCCATATTGCCTACCAAATAAAGGATCATATGGTCAGATAAAGAGAGATATACAGTTTCAGACAAAAAAAACCCTCTAAATGGTTTACAGTGTATTTAAAAATAGATGTAGGCTTGGGAGAGCAAAGAAAAAGGATAATGTACTAAAAGAAAGAAAGGAAGGAAGGAAGAAAGAAAGAAAGAAAGAAAGAAAGAAAGAAACTGGGTGTGGTGGAACACACCTTCAATCTGAACACTTGGGAGGCAGAGGCAGGTGGATCTCCGTGAGTTCAAGGGCAGCCTGGTCTATGGAGTGAGTTCCAGGACAACCAAAGATTCATAGAGAAACCCTGTCTCAAAAAAAAAACAAAAAATTAAAAAGAAAAAAGAAATAGAGTTTAAAATAAAGCCACATAAAGATGAAACAATACCCAGAGAATCTGGATATTGTATGTTACTGTGTTTTCTTTGAGTTGTTTGATGGCAGAGAAAGGAGCAACAGCTCCTAAAAGACATTTGATTATAAATGCTGCTGGATTAATCCAATCTATATATTTTGGAAATGCCTTGACTTCAAAATTTAAGTCAAAAGATATGTTACTTTGGAGATGAGGTTTTACTTTTGCTTCCACAGGAAATGAGAGACTGTGAATTTATTCTGGGTTAAGAAAAATCAGGCTTGAACAAGGAAGAGCTCCTGAAACATTTTTGATAATTGTGGGTGGCCCAGATGATCCAACATTTCAGAGGAACTCTGTTGGAGTTTCCTCTGAGTTCTATATCCAGAATATCCTCAAGACTGCTGGCTGAGATGATCAAGCTTCACAGAATATTCCAGTCAGGACTTGACCATAATCCTGTTTTCTTAAGGTCTCCATAAGATTATCAGCACTTCCAATCAGCAGGAAGTAGCCTAGAAATACTATGCCCACATTCCCAAAATAATACATTATGGATGTTTGTCTTTGTTTAGAGTGTTGGTTACAAGTTGTTATGGATAATACTCAGGAAAAAAGCTAAGCAAAGGAGATTAGATTCAGAGTTCTTGTTTTGAAAAAAAAAGGCAGAAGTGCTGTGGGACAATGGTCTTGTGCCCTGTAAAGATTTGTCATTTGTATTGGTTTAATAAAATGCTGATTGGCCAGTAGCCAGGAAGAAAGTACAGGAAGTATAGGTAGGTTGAGCAGACTAGGAGAATTTTGGGAAGTAGAAGGGCTCAGCCTGCTGTCGTCACCCAGATGCAGAGGAAACAAGATAAAAATGCCTTACTGATGTAAGGTACCAAGCCACGTGGCTAACATAGACAAGAATTATGGGTTAATTTAAGATGTAAGAGTTAGTTAATAAGAAGTCTGGGCTAATAGGCCAACATGTTTATAATTAATGTAGACTTCTGTGTGTTTCTTTGGGACTGAACAGCTGTGGGACCAGGTGGGACAGAAACCTCAGTCAACACCTACATGTGTGATTTATTTGGAAGCTGGGTGGTGGGCCCCCAAGGAGGCAAAGAATAAAAAGAGTAAAGCAATTAATTACATTCCTCAGTCCAATCAAGTTGATGATCAAGATTAATAGCTACAGCTGGTGAGGTAACTGACACTGGGGAGGTAGGAAGTGACTTCCCCAGGTCCATCTTCTCAAGAGTGGGAAGAACAAGGTGAGAGTTTTCCTTTTGTCGGTGCTAAGGCCTGAAGACATTCTCCAGAACACACATTTAAATTTAATAAACAGTGTGACAGTATAAAGATCCCTGGCTTCAGGGAGCACCTACCCTCATGAGTCAATGAATGATCTGATGAATGAGGCATGAGGGAATTGTTTGCCTCTTAGCCTGCCTACTGTCTATTATTTGGGTTTGTAGTGGCGGGACGCTGGGTTAGAAGCTGAGAGAACCCAGGCATGGAAGCCACCAGTGTCTTACAGACTTCTCAGCCCTCCAGAACTGTGAAAGATACATTTCCGTTGTTTAGAAATTACCCAGTTTCCGGCATATTGCTATGGCAGCTTATCTTAGTCCCTTTTCTGATGCTATGGCACAGTACCAGATATTGAGTTGCTTACAAAGGAAAGACACTGGCTGTTCAAGATCAAGTGGCTCCATCTAATTGACTTCTGGTCCAGGCCTCATAGTTACTGTATATAAAATGGTAGAAGAGCCAAAAAAGTTTGTGCAGAAGGGCCAAGCATGCAGGCTGGCCTTGTCTTGCAATGGCAATGGCCTTGTAGTCATAGACTATGAATTCTTAAACATTTTCCTTTCTCAAGTAATTCTTATACAACACCAGGCACATAAATAGGAATGTAAAACACGGGTTTACTGATAATAAATTATAAACAAATTTATTTATTTGTTGTAAGCCACCATGTGATACTGGGAACTGAATTTGGGCCAACTACAGGAATAGCAAGTGCTCTTAACTGCTGAGTCATCTCTTCAGCCCCCCATCCCCTATATCATAAGTTTTGATGAGGCTTGAGGCAGCAATTCAAAGAGCAATTTCTGAAATCAAATGTGCCAGCACAATACAATCTAAAGATATGCTAATTTGATACTTACATGCTGAAGAATGACAGTAGGAAAAGACCAGAAGTCTTTGTTTTCTGTAATTAAATCATTATGTTTTCATAAAAGCAGAAAACTTTCTATGTACAAGAAAAATGTTGTACCTCTTGAGGCTGAACGGCAGTGTGTCAGGCAGCATTTGTTGGGGTGTGTGATGTTGGTGTGACAGCATGCATGACTAGAACCAAAGCTCAGTGAAGCCCAGGACACATGTGTCAGCCCTGTCGGGAAGGAAGTCCACAGAGTCGTTCCATGTTTGGCTTTGGTTCAAAATCCTTTCACTGCTGCCAGACTTTCCTTGAACCCCAACACTTCGCCACCAAACCCTTTGTGGTTTGCAACCACAGTTTAAGATGTGTCCTAAAGAGAACTAGGTAGAATGAACTTCATGATACCAGCGTTATCCTTCCTGAGTTGATACCCCTATGATCTCACCACCTCTCAGGAGGTTTTATCTCTCGAGGGTCCCGCCACTTCAACACTAACCCATTGGAGATCAAGGCTTCAATCTATGAAGCCTTGGAGGACAAACCATATTTTAATTAGAGCACAGAACTAACGGACTGAGACAATGAGCCACTTCTCAAGCCAAAAGTGAATTAAGTAGTATAAAACTGACAGGCAAATGAGAGATTATAAAGAATGTTGAGTCATAAAAAAAGATGAGTTTAAAGTGTTTCTTTTTTAATTTTCCTATGTATGCATATGTGTAAGTGTGTCTGTTTTGCACGTATGTGTGCATGCGTGTGTGCAGGTGTGTACTCAAAGTCAAGGGAAGAATCATCCTCCATTGTTCTCTATTTTATTCATTGAGATGGGGGCTCTAAATAAAACCCAGGGATCACTGATAAGCTAGGCTAGGCTCACTAGTCAGATTGCTTTGGGCATCCACAGGCTTTGCCATCTTCTCAAATTGGAATTATAGGGGGGGGGCACCCTGCCTGCCCAGTACTTAATGGATTCTGGAAATCAAAATTCTAACTGTTACGCTTGCACGGTGAGTGCTTTAAACCCAGTCTAAAAAAAAATAAAGTTTAAAAATCTTTATTTATCAAGACTCATGATGTAGTGGTAAGAGTATGCAATGAACACTGTTATTTTAGAATTTGTATACATTTTTCTTCCTTCTTTTTGTGTACGTCTGTAAGTACACACATGCTATGATGTTCGTATGGAGGTCAAACCACAACTTTCAGAAGTTGGTTCTCTCCTTTCGTCATGTGGGGTCTCAGGACCTGAACTCAGGTTATCAGACTTGGGGACAAACTTCCGAGTCTCAGAGTCTTCATATGCTGATAGGGGTCTTTTCTTCTCCTTCTTCTTCTTCTTCTTCTTCTTCTTCTTCTTCTTCTTCTTCTTCTTCTTCTTCTTCTTCTTCTTCTTCTTCTTCTTCTTCTTCTTCTTCTTCTCCTCCTCCTCCTCCTCCTCCTCCTCCTCCTCCTCCTCCTCCTCCTCCTCCTCCTTCTTGTTTTCCTGAAGCACTTTAATTTTCCTTTACATGACATGTTGCTGGGGCCCGATGTTCTCACTGAACAGTAGAAACCCAAAATTTGTCATTTCTTAAATTGAGTACAAAAACCCCTTACATAAATTGAAAGAACGAATAGATTTACAGGTGTCAATGCAAATGTTCCCAGCTTAAGGCGAGTAACAACCCACAGCGGCCAGGAGGGAAAACACCAGAATGGAAACTGGGTCCTAAGGCCCAGGCTTTCCCACCCTGTTAGACCAGCAAGACAGAAGTGGTAACTGATTCAGGAACCCTTGCCAGCCTCCAGAAATCCTGGAAGTCAGCAGTCAGTTAATACCTGCACAGATCACTCTGCATGATGCTCACACGGATCAGTCAGGCTGGGGATTTCTCTTCCACCGCATGCTCTCCCCAGCCACCAAGTGACTGAGCCAAACCATATAACAAGGGAACAGTTAACTTGAATACAAGGTCAAAAATCAGCAATAAGTTCTACAATCCAGTGCTGATACAAGCTTCAAGGACAAATTTCTTTTCAAAGGCTTATTCCAGTTTCATGAAGCTAGCATGAGGTGTGTACCTTTGCCAGGGCAAATTGATACTTCAGAATCAACTGGCTGGCACCTGCTCAGTCCATCTGAAACATTTGTGGTGGATGATGTAGGGGCCTGACTTGGCACACTCCTGTTTGTTGATCCACATCTGCAGGAAGGTAGACAGTGAACCCAGAATGGAACCGCCAATCCAGACTGAGTACTTGCGCTCAGGGTGAGCAACAATCTTAGTCTTCATTGTGCTGGGTGCTAGGGCTGTGGTCTTCTGCATCCTGTCGGCAACACCTGGATACATGATGGTAACCCCAGACAACACTGTGTTGACATACAGGCCCTTGTGGATGTCCACATCATACTTCATGATGGAGTTGAAGGTGGTCTCATGGATGCCACAGGACTCCATGCCCAGGAAGGAAAACTGGAAGAGCACCTCTGAACACCAGAATCGCTCATTGCCAATGGTGATCACCTGCCCATCAGGCAGTTCATAGCTCTTCTCCAAGGAAGAGGACAATGCAGCAGTAACTCTTTCTTGTTCAAAATCCAGGGCATCATGCACAGCTTCTCCTTCATGTCACTCAGCCGTGGTGGTGATGCTGTAGTCCCACTCAGTCAGGATCTTCATGAGGTAGTCTGTCAGGTCCAGGGCAACCAGGTGAAGATGCAAAAAGGTGGGGAAGGGCATAGCCCTTGTAGAAGGGTACTGTATGTGTGGTCCTGTCCCCGGAGTCTATGACAATGCCAGTGGTGGGCCCAGAAGCATGCAGGGACAGCACCGCCTGAATGGTCACGTACATGGCTGGGGTTTTGAGGGTTTCAAACATTATCTGTGTCATCTTCTCTCTGTTAGCTCTGGGGTTTAGGGGGCCCTGGATCAGAAGCACTGGCTGCTTCTCAGGGGCCACACACAATTCAGTATAGAAGGTGTGACGCCAGATCTTTTCCAATTCCTCCCAGTTGGTGACAATGCCGTGCTCCATAGCATACTTCGGGGTCAGGATACCTCTCTAGCTCTTGACCTCATCACACACATATGAGTCTTCCTGGCCCATGCCCACCATGATGCCCTGGTGTCATGGGTGCCCAAGAGTTGACGGCATCATGGCCAGAAAAGCCAGCTTAGCATATGCTGGAGCCATTGTCAATGACGAGTGCGACAATTTCTTCTTCCATTGCCGTCAGTGAAGGATGGCAGACACAGCAGCAAAAAGCTGCGCAGTGTAAACTGGCAGCGGAGCGTGGGTCTTATTTAATATACAGTGTTCTGCCTGCATGTGTGTTTGTACACCACAAGAGGGCACCAGATCTCATTACAGATGGCTGTGAGGAACCACGTGGGTGCCGGCAACTGAGCTCAGGAAGAGCAGCCAGCGCTCTTAACCTCAGGGTCATCTTTCAGTTCCTGAAAGTGGTCTTTGTATTTACTTTGGAGGACTTTTGTGACTAAGGAGAAAACATCTGGTGCCCAGCAACCGAGTTTCCCTGTCCCCACTGGTCGCTCAGGTGATTGAGAACTTAAGACTGCCCATCCTCTGCCGGAGGGAAGCTGGGCTACCCAATGTGAGCGCCGAGTGAAGGCGAATTGGGAGCCTCACTCGTTTCTGCTTCTGCGTCTATCACACATCACTGTTGAGATGTAAGGAGGAAAGACCGTCAGGTGCTCGCATCAGTCTAGAGCAGATGTGCTCAATAGGCCAGGCCAGCACAGAACACCCTTCAGCTAATTCCAGCGCAGAGATCCCACCGTGAAGGCGTCACAGCACGGACAATGGCGTAGTCGGGCCGCAGTTAGTAGATTTGAAATCATTATTAATTTTTAGAACCATAAAAACATTGATTTAGTTGAACCTTTCTACCGCTGAAGTGCACTGTATTTAGGAGTAATTAACAGCCTTTAATTAGGAAGAATTGCCAAGCACTTTCCTTTCTTGGCTCTGTGGGAGCTAGTGCAGCTGCATGCAATTTAATCACAAAGGAAACAGCTTGTGTTTTATGTTGAATCTGCCTTTAATGGATTAAAAAATATTCTTTGGTATCCTATTTTATAATTAAAAGAAAGATTTGAGTCGCTAGTATTACAAAACACGATTAGCCCAAATGCCGTTAACGTTATGGATGAAACCTTTCACCTAGAAGCATACACAGGACGGAAGTATAGAAAGTTGATCTGTCTGTCCGTATGTTCGTGGAGACGTGTATCTTAATACCGAGTTCGACATTTTGACTCCTCTAGAATCCCAATGTGACTCCCATATTTCTGCTTGCACTTAGACTCAGCGTGACTCCTTGCTAACCAGAGAGGTGTGTAGGCAATCGCTGGGTATGGAAATGCTGATGTTTTCTGAGTTTCAAATGACAATGACACGCTCTTGTCAGCTGACCATAACTCGGGAGCATATGGTATTTCTGATGGTGGGTGTCACTTCAAAGTTTGCAAATCGCACCACGAGAGCGTTCCTCTGCTGGGCTCCTGGAAGACTTAGCAACTGTGAACTGAAGTGACAACACAGAGAAAGGACCGGAAGAAAAAAAAAAACCCGACACCGTTTTGACAAGTAAAAGGCCATGCAAAAGGAACGAGTGGATGGTTGGTTAATTCACGCAGGTGGGATATAGGGGATGACAATTTATGGAGAGAGGAAGTCTAATGTTTTCTTTAGACAAACTAGGAAATAGTCTAATTTCTTAAGTCAGCCTGTGAATGATCAGATTTCAGGGAAAGAATAAAAAAAATACAGAAATGACTAGAATTAGAACATCAGCTATTCGAGCCAGAAGCTTCGAAATGGAGTAAAGCCCTATTTCAGGGGACAGAGAACGTTGACAAAGGTACATTCATCCCGCAATTGACAGATCACTTCAAATAATGGAGACTTGAAAAGAAAGTGTCTGCTGTTCAAGCTGGGACAGTTTACTTCAAATTACCCTGCTCCAGCCTTTGCGGTCTATTTTAACGGGGCGCTCATTTTGTTCAATAACATCCACATTCAGAGAATTTCCGCCACGGCTCAGCGACCAGTCTTCAGTTCAATGGAACCAACTCTCCCTGTGCTTCCATTACAGGGATTCCATCCCCTGGCCACCCCAGTGTTCCTGCTTCTCCTCCTCCTTAGAATCCAAAGCCTTCCAGTGTTTCTACTCATGAATAAGATGACTTATGTATAGAGTGCAGAGTGCTTACCAGCGACCTAAGATGACATTTTTCCTCAGTTGAACATCCCTTCTCTCTTTCATCCAGGAAACTTGCAGTCATTTTACGTCTGAATCAATGAATTCTGAGATTTCGCATCTCAGAATGAAAACCACCCAGTAACTTGAGGAGATCTGCTCCCTGGGGTGGACATCCTGAAAAGTCTAGGCTTCTACGTGTGCAGATGTTAGGAGTGGAGCCAGGTCACAACAGTAATGATTCTAAATAAAATGTGTTCTAAGTAGAAATATGGATTAAATCATATAATCAACCACTCAGGGGAAAACCGATCATCCCCCCTCTCAGCTGGGGAAACCGAGGCACAGGAAACTGCATCATCTTACTGAAGGTCCCTAGCTTTCTGATACTCACATAGAGTAGAAGCTTGTTAGCTTCCCTGCAAAGCCAGCTGTTTCTGCCCACCCCCTCTGTCCCTAGGCTGCAACACTACACTTTCTACTTTATCACTGGCTTTTCTTGCCACAAATGCCTGGCACTAAAGGAAGTTCACAAGTAGGCTGGTTCGGGCCAGATGTTTGCATTCTGCCGAGGCTTCTGGACTCTTCTCAGGTTTGAAGTGGCCCAGAGGCACCTGAGCAAGCAGAAGTCTGGCCCAGGGAGGGCCACTATAGATGGTAGTGGGCACCAGGGATCCTGTGACTCTTTAGTGACAAGAAAGGAACCAGTTTTCTTGGGGATATTTTCCTCTCCAGTTCTTGGCTGTGTGAGATATGCAGTGGGCTTGCAAGATTCTCAGATGTGTCCCATGGGACTTTCACTAAAAGCCTTTTGATTTTTTCTTACCCATATGTAAGTGACGGCCTGGTAGATAAAACCAAGTGATTCTTAAGAAAACTGATCTTTCTTTAGGGGCTTCTGTCTTGTCTTTGAGTCATTAGAAATGGAATATTTTCCTTCAACATACAATTAATCTTCCCAGAGCAACTGAACAAGAAAGACTCCTACGCATGAGTCTTTGCTACTGTTTACTTCTGTAGAAAAGCAATTTAAACAGGAAGCCACAGCATGTTGAGCACTCTATGCAAGTTCACATCGCTCTTATGTCCCTGTTAGTGAGGATACCATCCTGCTATCATGTCATAAAATGTCAGCTATCTCTGACAAATATTAAGACAAATTACATTAATGAGCCAACCAGGTTTTTCATCTCTTCAGTAGGTTCAGTCCTGAGAAAGGTTTGGCGCACATAAAATCACTCTCAAGGACAGTACCTATAGTAACAAGGTGTTCATGTGTCCAGCTGCTGGATAGAGGTTCTGGGTAACAGGAATGAACTCCTCCAGGGCAGAATATTAGTACCATCCATGTGAGCTCACCCCTTCATATTGGGTGTGGGATCTGCAGCAGAATCAAGATGTTCCTAAGTGCAGTCTGAAGGCATCTTTAGAGAAACCAGCAAGTGTTTCATTGCTGTGAGCTATCTCTGAGAAGTGTCTACCTGTTCTGAGCCATTGCTCACGGTAGAGCAGACCAGAAACAAGGGTTGCATACCAGGAATGCCTCGCCATGTTCTCAGGACTCTTTAAGCAATCTCCCGAGACCATCATGTGCCTTTGCACAAATATGAAACAGACATTCCTTCTGGGTGTGTGTCTTATAAAAAAGGCATTTTGTATCAGTATGGACCCAATTGTCAGTCTTTTGACCCTAAGCCACATTTCCACTCTCTGTGGCCCAGCTAGTAATGCTGGAATACCCAATGTCACTAGCCTAAGCGTGTCAGTAGAGGGTGCTGGAAGAACACTAGAAGAATGAGTCTCTTCCTAGTTCAGCTTCTGTTGGCATTTGTGGACCTTCCTTCCGGGCTCTTCTCCCTGCTCTGCAGACAGCGGTTTGGGACAGCTGTGTTCTTGCTGTTGCCCAGCAAGCTCCTCTGGCATTTGGTGCACCCCATCATGTTCTGTGCCTGGGGCCTGGTAGACAGAATCATTGGTACACATTTATTCCTTAGTTAGGTGCTTTGCCTCATCCTCTAGGGCCTGCTCCTTTCAGAATCTGTCATTGCTACACCATTTAGGGGTTCTTCTGTTACAACTATTTTTCATTGAGGTTAAATAATTTTAACATAGATTAGTCTTATTAATTATTTGAGAATTATATGGAATGTATTTGGATCATCTTCACTTCCTTCCAACTCCTCCCAGATACCACACCCCACCCCACTCAACTCCATGGTCTTTTTACTATTCCTATTTTAAAGTAACCCATGGGGTACAATTCGTGCTGGACGTATTCTTTTGGGTTTGAGCTTCCATGGTCAGCCTACCAGAGGCCGTGCCCTCCTAGAACACTGACTCTTCCTTCCCTCACACTGTCAACAGTCAGTGGCTCCTCCTGGAACAGTAGCCGCATTGACCTTGTGCAGCCAACCAGAGCTGCTGTGAGGTCAACATGTTCATGTCCTGCCATTTCCAGAAGACACCCTCTGTGTTCCTCCCTGGCCTTGGTCCCGTCTTCTGTGATGTCAGTCTCGGCAAGGGTTTCTATTGCTTTGACAAACACAACCAAGAACAATTTGTGGGGGAAAGGGTTTGTTTCACTTACACTTCCGGGTTGTCACTGAGGGACATAGGACTCAGCCGAGCAGGGACCTGGAGGTGGAACTGACGCAGAATGGCATGCAGGAATGCCACCTATGGACTTGCTCTCCTTAGATTCTTCCATCTGCTTTCTTATACCACCCAGGACCAGTTGCCCAGGGCAGCACCACCTGCAGTGAGCTGAGCCTTCCCACGACAATCATCAATCAAGAATACGCCCTACCCTTGCTTTCAGGCTAAACCTATGGAGGCATTTTCTTAATTAAGATGCCTTCTTCCCAAGCCAACATAAAAGTTAGCTAGCACAGGGGCCCTGAGCACCGTGTTCTCTCTCTCTCTCTCTCTCTCTCTCTCTCTCTCTCTCTCCGTGTGTGTGTGTGTGTGTGTTAGATGCACCTCTTGCAGTTGAGTGCTCCACAGACACTTATTCATTGTACACTGTCCCTTATTAGCCACCACCCAACCGCCCAAAGAAACTTCTCCAATGAGGCTTGAGAGCTGCCCTAATCTAAAGATATGGAGATAAGAATTGAGATGCCAACTTGATACTTTGTCTCTTTAGCAAGATAACAGTAGTGAGCTCACCTCTGAGGCCTATGAGAGTCCCAACCATGAATGATTGGCCAGATTCATAGTACCTGGCGTGCATGTCACCCTGTGGATTGGACTGTAAATCCAACCAGAAAGTGAGCGGTTGGTTATCCCAATAACCCTATTTAAAGTATGTGTATGTGTGTGTGTTTTTGTGTTCTGAATGGAACTTAGTTACTTCAGTGCATGAAAGACAGTTGGCCCTTTGATAAGGTTTAGTGAATAAAGGTTTTTTTTTTTTTTTTTTTTTTTTTTTTGTGCAGTGGGAAAAAGGGTCCGACTTTTCCAGAGCCAATTTTATCGTCAAGGCTGGAGAGAGCTTTGTTGGCTGTGAACAGTAGGTACCTTGCAGAGAACAATCTTTCTGGACCTCTTGACCTGGATCTCTGTCAAACTCGACGGTGAATTGCTGTGTCTCAGATCTCAAGATGAGGTTCTCTAAAAGGGATACAGTAAGAAGACACAGTTAAGTGGAAGTGGGCATCGAGGGTGAGCATGGTGCTTTTGTGATGATCTCTGTGGGCAGAGGCTT
The DNA here is from genome assembly GCF_037038515.1 of Microtus pennsylvanicus. NCBI lineage: Eukaryota > Metazoa > Chordata > Mammalia > Rodentia > Cricetidae > Microtus > Microtus pennsylvanicus. Next base: position 12,171,193 of record NC_134586.1, on the reverse strand, counting down.
CCTGCATTGACCTGTGCACAGGCTGTCAATGATCCAGGAGGTAGCAGGTAGACCTCGCAGAGTAAATGACCGAAGGTACGGTAGGAGAACTTAGGACTTTTAGTTTCACAGTCCTGTAAATGCTGTGCGTTTATGTTTCAATCTGTATTGCTCACCTGATTGTGCTGAGCAGGGCAAAGAAACACGTTGTCCAGTAGACCCTGTTTATACTGCATATCCAGTGATAGTGTATAGCAGGCAGTGAGGCCAGGAAAACAGAATTTGTCAGAGCTATTATATAAGAAATCGCTATAGCAATGTAAAAAGACAAAAAGCCAAATCACCTTTAGAAATTGTTCAGTCTCATAGTTCTAAAGGGTCCACACTTGATACCTCCCCTCTGCCTGGCTCTCTTCTGAGTGTTTCCAGGGTGTTTGCTGACATCGTTCTAGCAGAGAGGGGCTGTGTAGCCTGAGCAGCAGAGCTGGGGTTTCAGTCTCTCCTGGCTCTTTACCATGACTCTCCAGTGTTAGATAAGATGTTTGAATAATAAAAAAAGAGAATCCCCTCAAGTTACATTGTAACCTTTAGTTCCCTTCTCCATCAACAGTGGTGATGCTTTGTACATGGTAGGGTGATTGTATTGATACATAATTGAGATTTCATTGATGTTGTATCCTGTACACAATCTGAAACTTGTTGAAGCTTTTTACATTTTTTTTGAGATTTTATTTTTTTAATTTTATGTTTTTGCCTTCGATGCATGGGCATGCAGTGTCTTTGTAGGCCTGAAGAGGGTGTCATTTCTCCTGGGACTGGAGTTACAGATGGTTATGAACTGCCATGTGGGTGCTAGGAGGGTACTAGGACTCAAACCCTAATCTTCTGGAAGAGCAGCTAGTGCTCTTAACCACAGAACCGTCACTCCAGCCCATCTTGTTGGAAGTTTTAATCTATATTTGATTAGTGGCACATTAATCAAGGTCTTGTTATATGGTAGTTATTATTTATATATTTTTGATATTTTTCCTGAGGTAAGAAAATGTCACTCACCTGGTGAGGGGGCAGTACACGTGGTGTTCTGAGAAGATCCCCAGTAACTAGGATTAATGAATAAAGGAAGAGATAGTACTGGCCATTATCAAAGCCTGATAAGGAAGACGTAGGGGCTTCGTACCTCCTTATAATAGCTCGAGATATTAATAGATCTTTATCTAAATAATCATCTTAGTTTTAAAAACCTCAATTTACTCAATAGATCAAGGGGCTGCTAAGCAAGGCAGTTAGTTATTGGTGAAGATGCGATGAGTTTTTTGGCCTCCGAAGTCCTACGCAATCTTCAAGCAAAAGGAAAAAAAATACCACGTGAGATGAAATATTGCCCTGTAGGTGATTTATTCTTCCATCTGCTTTTAAGAAAAGGGAGGGGAGGATAATATAGAATAATGGCTGCACTGTGGGGTTGGAGATTGAGCAAATACCATAATGTGCTACTCGAGCATAAAGCAGTCACTCTGATTCCATCTTATTGTTCTACAAGTCCATGAACTTGAATACACAAATACTCTAAATGGAAGGCCCCTTTCTCAGGGTTATTTATTGAAAAAGCTTCATAAAAATATCCATGTAAGAGCGGGGCCTTTTTTTATTGGTCAAAGCTGACTCAGATGCCACCCTTTGCTCTTGGTTAGGGTGGGGGATGCTAAGAAATTCAGAAATATGGTTGGAATTGTAACACTCGGGCATTGTGGGTTGGTAACCAAGGCAACTCTTCCCGCTATGCATTCAGGCTTTCCTGTTGATTATCCATTGTAACGCCAATAATCGCAGCTGAGAGGAGTTTCTGTTTGTTGTGGAGACAATTAGCACTTGAAATAAAATAACAGATTTGAATAAATTGGAAAGATGCAAAGTTTGACTGGGTCTCTCATGAACATGCCTCAGCTTTGCAATAGGACTGATGTGTGTCTCAGACACCTTCGGAGGGAGCTTCCTCTGCCCACATTACTTGAGGTCTTGGTGGTGGTTATTCTGGTTACGGTTGAAAACCTTCTGCTTCTTCTTCGATTATATTGGGAAATAGCTTGATACATGTAAACCTGCAAGAAGCTGATACTGAATGTTCAATGATAGGCTTATTCACACAACTTGTCTCTACATGTAATACCTCAATAAAAAATATTCCCCATCACTGTCATAATTATTCTCCACTGTTAGAAGACTGTATGTTGTCACTATTTCTTTTAATTCAGATGTGACCAGAAAGCACACAGTCTTCGAACTCCATTTCTTTGCCTGGCCTTCAAGTACAGCTTTATGAATAAAACTGACACTTGAGTTATGATTGTTAACTGAGAAACAACACGAGCAGACCCATGACTACCAGAGAATTTCCGTACGTCTCCGTAAATCATTAGCCCTCTACAGACAAATAAGTTTTCCCTGAAACAATTATGTCTGTTTGCAGAGGCTCACTTATATTTATGTAGACACGATAGTCTCCTGCTGCGTTAGAAGGGTGAGTAGTTTTCATAGCTTGGAGTTCCTCCTGCTTTGGCCTCCTAAGTCAGGGATCACAGGCATTTATGTCACCACACCCTACTGGAATCATCTGTTCTTCTCAGTGACCTATCACAAGGCAATGGTTGAGCTTCTAGGAGAACAGCCTGCAGCTTGTCAAGCTACATCAATGAATAAGGAAGGAAAGGTCTTTTAATTCGGCGATAGAAACGAGTCCAAAGCCGCACTCTCCAATCAGCTTTAACCGTCATAAAGCTGTTGGGTTGATCTCCATCTGTCTATCTTTTCTCTCTCTAAATTGGTTCTGAATTCCACTGGGACAGGAAGATGTTATTTATTGGCTGTTTCCGAACACCTAACATATGTTTTCCATATCGAATGCAGTTGATAAGTATTAACTGTTGACAAAGTCAGAATGTAAATTCCACGAGCTCAGAGCCTTCGCTTATCTTGTTTGCTGCCATTTCTCTAGCACATAAAAGTTGTTACAAACAGAAAAAAATAAAACCCAGTTCAGATCACAATATTCCCACTCCTATTTCAGAATAAAGTATTTAAAACACTTCATATTTGACTATTTACATTAACAATATCTCCTTGAAGGCCATAGTTTAAGATTTCACTAAGAAATTTCTGAGGATTGCTTTAATTATACACAAGAATGAGAGCTATAGACACTTCATTGTTCATAAGCTCAAATAACAGACAGCAAACACTACACAGTAGAGATCCCATACCCAAGTTCTCTTTGGACTCTCAGCGAAGTCCTAAGAGACACAAAGGATTTAAAATGGTTCACAAGCAGACCTGGAGCTTGTAATATCTCCTGAACCGTTGCTTCCAACAAAGCATGAGTGATGGAGGCTATCAGAACATAGGACCCTGGAAACCATATTTTCAATATGGAACAATGATTCTCGTTACCAATGAACGCAGACTTTTAAATCTGTACTTTAATCCTCTCTAGTTAAGAGTCCGAACTTGGCAGAGAGAGTTCTAGCTGGACAGAAAATTCGAACTGAGCAAGAAACCAAGATGGGAGAAAGTACTAAGAACTCTACATTGGAAGAGAGAAGCCCTGAGAAACTTCCAGAGAAGAGGCCTAAAGATAACCATGGTGTCTGTTAAGGAAAACAGCAAGAATGTATCTTCCAGAGATCTCCAAGCATCTAAGATAATCCTAGAGCAAGAGAGCAAAGAAGCACTGGAGGAGAGCAGGAGAATCCATGATGCCAGAGGAAAGCAGAGGATAGCTTAGAGGCAGGAGAGGAAATGGTGATACAGTCTCCCCTGTAGAGTGTTTATTGTTTGTCTTTATCAAATGGACAGTAAAATGTCCAGAGCTCTCATTTTTGTTTTTTAAATTTCTTTCCAAAATTTATTTATTATATGTACAATGTTTTGCCTGCATATATGCCTGCATGACAAAAGAGGCACCAGATCTCGTTATACCTGATTGTGAGCCACGATGTAGTTGCTGGGAATTGAACTCAGGAACCCTGGAAGAGCAGCTAGTGCTCTTAACCTCTGAGCCATCTTTCCAGCCCCAGGTTAATTTTTTTTAATGGGATAGTAAAAACCAGAGCTCTCATTTTTGTGTGTAGACTAAAGCATTCACTAGGAAGTTCTTAGTGAAATTCCAGAGTTTGTTATCTCTGTGCCATCATAGTTTCATGGTGTAGAGAACTTGACTATTAGAGTTGATGCTACGGTGCCTTGGATGGGTCAAGCATATGAACAGAATTATTTGCCATGATCCTGTGTCTGCAAATCTCATTACTAATGCAGCAGAACCATTGTCAGGCTGGAATAGCTCGCAAACCCAGACTTTGTTGATGTGGAACCCCCTTTGTATGCTGTGACTGTGTTTTCTTACCATTGGTTAATAATGAAACAGCTTTGGCCTATGGCAGAACAGAAGAGAGTTAGGTAGGGAAAACTAAACCGAATGCAGAGAGAAAGAAGGTGGAGTCAGGGAGATGCCATGTAGCTTCCACAGGAGAAAGATGCCAGAACCTTACTGGTAGACCACAGCCTTGAGGTGATACATAGATTAATAATTTAAGTTATAAGAGCTAGCTAGAAAGACTCCTAAGCCATTGGCCAAACAGTGTTATAATTAATATAGTTCCTGTGTTCAGGTCTGGGCAGCTGAAAAACAAAGACACTCTGTTTATACTTTGTGATTAGAGTGTGTGAGTTTGAAATCTACCCAGTGATTCTCTAGTCGGCTATAAGATAAGTTGTGTGGTAAAGAAAACACTCCTGCATTGCTGGTGGGAATGCAAGCTGGTACAATCCCTTTGGATGTCAGTGCGGCAATTTCTCAGAATAATAGGAAACAACCTTCCTTAAGACCCAGTAATACCACTTTTGGGTATATATCCAAAGGATGTTCAATCTTGCCACAAGGACATGTGCTCAACTATGTTCACAGCAGCATTGTTTGTCATAGACAGAACCTGAAAACAACCTAAATGCCCTTCAACCAAAGAATGGATAAAGAAAATGTGGCACATTTACACAATGGAGTACTATAAAGCAGAAAAAAACCAACATCTTGAATTTTGCAGGAAAATGGATGGAGCTAGAAAACATCATTTTGAGTGAGATAACACAGACCCAGAAAGACAATTATCACATGTACTCACTCATAAGTGGTTTTTAAACATAAAGCAAAGAAAAACCAGCCCACAAATCACAACCCCAGATAACCTAGACAACAATAAGGACCCTAAGAGAGACATACATACATCTAGTCTACATGAGTAGTTGAAAAAGACAAGATCTCCTGAGTAAATTGGGAGCATGGGGACCTTTGGAGGGTTGAAAGGGAGTAGAGAGACAGGAAGGGGAGCAGAGAAAAATGTAGAGCTCAACAAAAATCATTTGCATGCAAATGGATGGAAATAGAAAACACTATCCTGAGTGAGGTATCCCAGACCCAAAAAGATGAACATGGGATGTACTCACTCATAATTGGTTTCTAGCCATAAATAGGGGTCACGGAGTCTACAATAGGCGAATCTAAAGAAGCTAAGTAAGAAGGTGAACCCAAGGAAAAACATATAGTTATCCTCTTGGATAAGGGAAGTAGACAAAATTGCCGGGGAGAAAAGTGGGATGTTGGGGGTGGGGTGGGATGGGGGTAAGGGGAGATGGGGAGAGAAAAGGTAGAAGGAAAGGAGGGGGGACTTGGGGAAACAGGAGGATCGGGATAAAAGAAGGTTGGATAAGGGAGCACGGAACCCCATTTCTTAGTTAAAGGACCCACTTTAGGATGGGCAGGAGACTTGACCCTAGAGGGGCTCCCAGGTGCCCAAGCTGAGGCCCCCAGTTAGTTCCTTGGGCAACTGAGGATAGGGAACCTGAAATGACCCTATCCTAGAGCAATACTGACGAATATCATGCATATCATCCTAGAACTTTCATCTGGCGATGGATGGAGATAGAGACAGAGACCCACACTGGAACACTGGATAGAGCTCCCAAGGTCCCAATGAGGAGCAGAAGGAGGGAGAACATGAGCAAAGAAGTCGGGACCACGAGGGGTGCACCCACCCACTGAGACAGTGGAGCTGATCTACTGGGAGCTCACCAAGGCCAGCTGGACTGTTACCAAAAAAAGCATGGGATAAAACTGGACTCTCTGAACATGACGAACAATAAGGGCTGATGAGACGCCAAGGACAATGGCACGCGGTTTTGATCCAAAGCAATGTGCTGGCTTGGTGGGAGCCTAGCCAGTTTGGATGTTCACCTTCCTAGATATGGACCGAGGGGGGAGGACCTAGGACTTACCACAGGGCAGGGAACCCTGACTGCTCTTTGGACTGGAGAGGGAGGGGGAGAAAAGTGGGGGGAAGGGGAGAGGGGTGGGAGGAGGGGGAGAAGAATGGGAGGAGGGGGAGGGAAATGGGAGGCTGGGAGGAGGTGGAAATTTGTTTTTTTTTTTCTTTTCTTTATTCTCCTTTTATCAATAAAAAAAAAATAAAAAAAAATATACCTGTAGGTTTCTCATCACAAAGTCTTAATTTCTTCCTTGTCTATAAATGTAAACACATGGGTGTTAGAACAGCACTCACCACACAAAGTTGTAGCAAGAACATGAGTCAATCAATGTACATGTAGTTTTTGTATGCCCATTTGTAGTAATGAACTGTTAAATTGGTTACCAGAGTACAGAGATTGTGGTTCATAAAGTACTTGCTGTGCAAACATGTGGACATGGGTATGGATCCTGCAAATAAACTGGGTGCTGTGGTATATACTTTTAATTCCAGCAATGGGAGGTGGAATTAGGTGTATCCCTGGAACCCTCATTGTCAGATAAGCCCTAATCTGTGAACTCCAGGCCAGTATTGTCTCAAAAAGCAGCAACAACAAAAAACAATACAAAACAAAACAAAAACATAACCACCAGCAACAAAACAAACAAAACAGAATCAACCAGAAAACCAAAGTAGATGGAGCCTGAGAAAGGATAGAAAGATACTTGTCAACCTTTGGTACAACATACACACACCCTCAAGATAGGAACGTGCATAGAACCAATCAACCAACCAAACAAATATATGTGTGACCCTGAAGCTGTGATTCTGTGGGATATTTGTACACTATATGAAGACGTATTGCTGTGATTGGTGTAATAGAAAGGTAAATGGCCAATGTCTAGGCAGGAAGTACTCCGAAAAGAAGAAAGGTGCAGTCGCCAGCCAGACTCAGAGGAAGCAGGGTAGGCAGTACAAATATGAGGTAATGAACCACGTACCAGAATGTAGATTAAAAATTATGGGTTAGTTTAAGTTATAAGAACTATTTAGGGAGAAGCCTAAGCTAAGGCCGAGCATTCCTAATTAATAATGTCATTGTTTGTGAGCTGGTGGTCCCGATGAGAAAGTGTGGCTACGTTGTGAATGGCGTGTGGCAAAGTTTATACAAGTGATGGGATGTGAGTTTTCATACCCGGCAAACGTCTCTTGAGTCCCTGTAGTGAATGAACTTAGTGAATAAATACACAATCAGCACCATCGAAGTGTATGAGTTTCTGTTTACGTCAGCTTCTGGAAGATGAGAACTTCATTTTCTTCTGCAATAATTTGTGCGTGTTTGTGAATGACATGCTTCTCCCCCATCCTCCTCTTTCTTCTTGGAGCTTCAGAGATATGTAAGTTGGTGGTATGAGCTTTGCTTTTATCAGCTGGATATGAGGATTATTTTTATTGGATAATTTTGTTCTTTTCTCTCCTTCCTGATGTGCAGATATGCGTATATCTATCATACATATGTCCTATATATAATTTTTTTTATTTTAATTTTATCTAAGAGTGTATGACTCTGTGTGGGCATGTGCACAGATATTAGAAGGTGTCAAGTCCCCTGGATTTAGAGTTATAGGCTATTATGAGCATCTTATGTAGGCAAAATCGAACCTGAATCTTCTACAAGAGCATTATATGTTCTTAAGTGCTCAGCTTAACCCCCGATACATCATGGAGCCCTTTGAATGTACTTTGTATAGTGCTAGAAGCCATGGAAAATCACAAGACGCAAGGAAATGCACACACACACACACACACACACACACACACATGAATTTATTCTCAAGCACTTATAATTTAGTTGGGGAGACAAGCTATAAGCCTTAAACACAATGTGAAATGGCAATGTAAAATACAAGATGTGTGCCAAGACCATTGATGACAGACAATCGATTTCACTTTCCAACCTTAGCATTATAATGTTGTGAGCCTCCACAATGTGTTATTTGGAATTCGGAGTCTTTTTTTTTTTACACGGAGATAGCTTTAGCCTACAGATAATTATGTAAAAATCACCCAATCCCAACGTTGTTAGAGGAACATGATGCCAGAGATGAGACGAACTCATAAGCGAAACTCTCAGTGTCGCTAACGTATTTGGAATTTGATTCAATTGATTTTTAGAAGGACTCTCAAAAACCACCCCAAATTCAACTGGATGTACATGAATATAAATATGAACAAGTTTCAAAACTGTGATATTTTGATAGGTGTAGTGAATAGGTTTGTAAGAAAGATGGACTACAGACACTCAGATAGGATGCGAGACAAGGGAAAGGAAAACACTGAAGGCATTGTAGGTAGAAGGAGACAACCATCATGGCTTGAAGTAGACTAAGTGAAGAAATCACAGTACAGATCGGGAAGAGCATGGGCAGGTCTGTTCCTGTCTCCTCAGTGGGAACATTTTGGAAGATTATACTCAATAACAAGAAGACATGAAAACTGCCAGCAGCTATATGAGCTGTCAGATTGACTTGCGAGGTATGTGTGGCCCAGCTATCATCTAGGTGTGTGCGTGTCTGAGGGTGTCTCCTACATCAATCATGGATTATCAAAATAATTATGCCCTTTTCTGTTCTTGTTTGAGGGATAAGCATTGGTTGGCACAGGTGAGAGCCTTTACCTTGAAGAAGGATGTAGTAGGGAGCTGCGGGCCTGCTTTTCATCCCTCCCTGGCTCCCGCATGGCTAGCTTTACACCAGAAATAACAACACACAAACTGTATTCATTTAAACACTGCTTGGCCCCTTAGCTCTAGCCCTTACTAGCTAATTCTGATATCCCGATCAACCCATCTCTAATAAACTGTGGAGCACCGGTCTTACCGGGAAAGATTCAGCATGTCTGACCTGGCGGCTTGCTTCATCACGTGCGTCTCAGAGAGCAGACCTATTGCATCTGCCCAGGAGAGAGGAGCATGGCCTCTCTCCAGAGAGCAGAGCTGTTGAGTCTGAGCTCACTTCCTCTTCCTCCCAGCATTACTGTTCTGTTTACTCCACCCACCTATGTTCTAACCAATAAAATGGGCCAAGGCAGTTTCTTTATTTTTTAACCAATGACCTTCCTCCATCAGAAGGAGACTCCTGAAAATTTGTCATCAGACATGGGCTTTTCAGGAAATAAAAATACATGGAATTCTCAAACCATTGATGGATTCAGGTTTACTCTGGATGAACTGAGATTCTAGGTCTAAAAGCAAGGGGATCTGGTGGCAGAGGAAATGGAGGACAACCTTAGCTGATAACAGGCATAGTTGTTGCTAGACTTCTCCTTGGCTAACAGCCCCAATACAAGGCTTGACATTTTTTAAATAATAATAATAATAATAATGGTATGCAGAGAGAGGAGACTAATGACCTTAGGAAAGGAATGTAACAGAATGCAAAAAAAAAGAATCAAATAAAGTTTAAAAATATGCTAAAAGATGAGATGCCCATGCAGTGACATTGTTTTCAGAAGTATCGAGAAAAGGGGGCATAGTGATGAATGCCAGTAATGTGAGCATTCCGGAGGCTGTGGCAGAGGGGCAGCCTTCAGTTGGAGGCTACTCTGAGCTACCCTGAGTGCCCAGCCAGCCATGACTGCACAGGAAAACCTTTTGTCAACCTTAACCTCTAAAGAGAAGCTGAGACAGCTTGAGCAAATTTAATTATCTTCAGGAAGCTACATAAAATGATCTTGTTCATTAGAAAAAAGATAACATGTTATAAACCACAAACGACCAAAATTTTATATGAATATAAAAGGAATTTCAAGTATGGAATAAAATAGACACTGTTAAGGATAATATTTACTCAAAGCAGCTGACTGTGCATATGTAAATGTGATGAAAAGAATTCTTTTATATGACCAATAGGTGCTTTGGAATTTTATACCGAACTTCACAGAAATTAATCAATGGATAAAAGTGAAGAATAAAGAATTTAGGAATCTATATGTTTCTCTTAACATGATTTACTTTTTTTTTTTAAAAATAGACTTTGGAATATACATAGCATGAAAATTTTCTTTTCCCATTTAAAAATAATTGCCTGCCATGCATGGTGGTGTATGCCTTTGATTCCAGCACTCAGGTGGCAGAGGTAGGTGGATCTCTGTGAGTTCAAGGCCAGCTTTGTCTACAGAGTGAGTTCCAGAACAGTCAGCGATGTTGTGACACAGAGAAACCCTGTCTAAAAAAACAAAAACAAACAAAAAATGTCTAAAAATTGCTGTTTAATATTTTGTTTGTGTTCTGATACATAAAGCTTGCCTGTGGATCAGAGGGCAGACCTTACCACTAGTTAGCCATAGAGGTCAGGCAGTGGTGGCCTTTAACCCCAGCACTTGGGAGGAGGAAACAGGAAAATCAGGAGTTCAAAGTCACCCTGGGTTATATACGATTGAACCAGTCTAAAAGAGAAACAGAACCAGGAGGGGGTGGGTGGCTCACACCTTTAATCCCAACACTAGGGAGGTGGAGACAGGAATATCAAGCAGGTGGAGACAGGATCTTGGGCCCATTCAGTCTGATGATTCGTAGAGACAGGATCTCCCCCATTCAATAGAGATAAGAAATCGCTAGTGGCTGGCTGCTCTGCTTCTTTGATCTTTCAGCTTTCACTCTAATATCTGACTCTGGGTTTTTATTTAATAAGACTAATTAGGATCACACTTCAAAAAGCAGAAAACGAAAAGAAAGTTAGAATATGGACACAACTTGTAAATCTCAAAAATTTCAATGAACAGGGCTTTATATGCACTTATGCTTGAGTTTATTGGAAGTGTTAGGAAATTCATGCAGAACACCAGAAAAAAGTTAGAAGACCAATGATTCAAATTGAGGCCAGCCAAGTTATCAATCAAAATAAAAATGTACTTTACAGTACATTTAGTTCCAGGATAGTTCATAAAATAACCTGTTTGCTTGCTGGCACAAAGCATATAAATTTAGAATTGATTTTGTAAGAATGAACATCTTTTGAAAAACCAAAATTAGCTCCGGTGTATCACTTTTTCTATGCAAAAACCTTTGATTGTTCATCATTGTTTATTGAATTAAATGCACAATTTGCAACTTGACATCTTTTTCCACAGTCTAGGTGACTCAATCTACTGTTCTTATTCCATTAATTTATGGCTTATCTCTTCATGGTTGGTCACTAATTTTTGTAGTGATCAGGGTGATTTTAAGTGTCTTCCAAATAATGTTGAAATTATTTTACATTTTTTCACCTTATCTTAGAAGGTCTTCCATGTGTCCCTTTGGAACTGAGTTTTGAAAATTAAAATGTCTGTGAGGAGTGTGTAGATCCTGGAAAAAATCAGACAAATAGGAGAGGCCCACTCAGTACCTGAAGATCCTGTCTCTCCAAACATCTCATAGCAGACATGTGATGATGATAGTCTTGAATTCCAGAACTTTCCATTCTTAAGGAGTAGCCAGAAATTTAGCTCTTATACTATGTCTTCAAACTTTGAATACCAGCAGTTGATTGAAATTTATTTGTTTTGATTTGTATGTGTGTTTCCATGTTGTGGCCCTTGTGTATGTCCACGTGCAAATACACATGTTGTATTGGGTGACTATCTCCATCACTCTCCACCTTATTTGTTGAGGTAATCTTTTTGTTGAACCCAGCATTCACCAATATGGCCAGTTCAGTTAGTCAGCTTGCTTGGGAGGAATACTTTAAGTCCACTTACCAGCAGGAGAATTGCAGGTAGGTCACTCCACCCACCCAGCATTGAAGTGGGTTCTGAGGCTTGAACTCTGGTCCTCCAATTTGCATGTCACGTTTGTTAACTACTGAAGTATCTCCCCAGACCTCACCCCACTCTCTGGCCCTTTTTGCTGTAGTTTTGATATTTGTTTATCTACAAATTCATGTGTTGGAATTCTACTACTCAGGTCTATGAGTAGCGGTTGGTCACAAGGCTGGAGCCCTCACAAACAGGATTAGTAGCCGTACAAAAGTTCAGAGAGCTGTCTCATCTATTATGCATGTGAAGTGGCAATAAAGACCACTTTGAGAAAGAAGAGAACCCTCACCAGACCTTGGTCCTGGACTTTTTAGAACTGGAAGAGCTAAATTTCTGTTTTTTTAAGTTTGCTGGTCTATAGCATTTAAAACTATAGCAGCTGAAGTAGATTAAGAGGCCCTCCTTTATCCTCAGGTGTTTTCTTTTGCTGAGTCTATGAATTGTCAAATCCTTTCTGAAAGTGAAATTTGCCTTTATTTTCCTCATTTAAAGACTAGCTTTGCTCTTATTGCTAAAATCTCTGCAGGGAGTTATCTTACAATGGTGTCTGATTTCTTAGGGATTACTCAGGCAACACTTCTAACTTTGACTAGAATTGGATGGAACCCACCTTACAAAAGCCTGTGTCAAGCTTGTTCCTGGAGACTTTCATTTTGGGGGAACACTACAGAGTTAATATCAAAGGCCTAAACTCTAGTGGAAAAAGAAGTTACATCATATTTCTTAAGAAATGGTGCACCTGCACTTTCTAATGCAATACCTTGCCTGGGAGGAGTTGTCCTAATTAAGTAATGTTGTCTGCACAGTCTTTAGTGACTGACATGTATGTAAGTGGCTGAAGTATGTATGTAAGTGACTGAAGCATGTATGTAAAGCGCACAGGGAGCCTGAGCTTTGCCTGCTCCTCAAATCTACGGGGTGAGGATTGTTTCAAGGTAGGATCCCAAAGAGCTTTTGTGAATCCCACTGGTCAAGAACAAGACCACTGCCACAATTTAAACCTAAATTTGAAGCATGCTTAATTAAATACTGCTCAGGTTGATGGCCTCTCACCAGGTCCATCTCTGGGTTTCTAGAAAATGGCCCTGAGCTATGGTTTTCAGGGTGTTAAAAAGGCAAAACCCCACTCAAAATGATGTTTTCTAGCTCCCATTTGCCTACAAAATCCAATATGTCAGGTTTTTTTTTCCTGCTGTGCAGTGCTCCATTGTGTAAATGTACCACATATTCCTTATCCATTCTTTGCTCAAAGGGTTTTTAGGTTGTTTCCAGTTTCTGGCTATGACAAACAAGGCTGCTATGAACATAGTTGAGCACATGCATTATTTTGAGTGAGGCAATCCAGATCCAGAAAGACAATTATCACATGTACTCACTCATAAGTGGTTTTTAAACATAATGCAAAGAAAACCAGCCCACAAATCACAATCCCAGAGAAACTAGACAACAATAAGGACCCCAAGAGAGACATACATAGATAATTCTACATGGGAAGTAGAAAAAGACAAGATCTCCTGAGTAAATTGGGAGCATGGGGACCTTGGGAGAGGGCTGAAGGGGAGGGGAGAGAGAGGTAAGTAGGGGAGCAGAGAAAAATGTAGAGAATAATAATAATAATAATAAGTAGAAGAAAGGCAAACCCCACAATTCATTGCATTTCTCATCAGATCCAGTCAGGGGCAAGCAGACATGACATATTTTCTGCCTATGAACCTCCTTCTCACAAATGATCAAGCACATCCCCAGCAGAGGGGCCAAACAAACTTGTGTAGGAAACTGAAAACCTGTGGCTTGTTGTCTCCCATAAACAACAGCCTCCAGGACTTCAGGAACTATCTGTCCTTGGTCAAGGGGAGTGTAGATCAGAGGCCTTTTTGTCTTAAGGATTTTTTAGGCACAGCAATTACAACTTAAAACGTAACTTTGGTTCTCACACTTTGTCAGTTGTCGTTTGAGAAGACAGGAAGTTTAGAGGACCCATGATGGAGGAGGATCATCTGTCTGTGTGTTACTCTCATTGGTTAATAAAGAAACTGCCTTGGCTTTTTGATAGGACAGGATTTAGATAGGTGGAGTAGACAGAACAGAATGCTGGGAGAAAGAAAGCATAGTTGATCAGACACTATGGAGCCAGCTGCCAGGTCAGACATGCTGAATCTTTCCCGGTAAGCCACTACCTTGTGGTGCTACACAGATTGTTAGAAATGGGTAATCAAGATGTGAGTTATCCAATAACAGGCTAGAACTAAAGGGCCAGGCAGTGTTTAAAAGAATACAGTTTGTGTGTTGTTATTTCTGGTGTAAAGCTAACCATGAGGGAGCTGGGCAGGACGAAAAGCAGGCCTGCCTGCAGCTCCTTCTACAGACCTGGGATCCAGAATGCAGTTACTCTCGGGGTTGGTTCTACAGACCTGGAGGGTATGGATGGAGTCATCTCCCCTGCCCCAGACACTCTATTGGGAATTAACATGCAGTTCTGGAGCTGTTTAAACTGCATTGTTTGAGTCAAGTGCGTGTGACAGAAAGAGCAGCTAAACTGCAATCAAACACGCAGCCATTTGCCCTTGGAAGGCAAAGAAGTTACCTGAGCACCTCAAGTTCAGTTTTCCCACGCGCAAGATAGGAAAACGAGAACGGCTTCCTTGTAGAGTAATCTTTATTTCAAGATTAAGTGAAATAATATATGTGAAAACCCTCTCTTAGATATGCTATCATAGTGTTTACTCTTGTTTACTTGAATAGTGTCGGCTCTGGCTTCCTTGATGGGACTTACTTCATTTCTTGGGAACTCTCTGAAGCCAGCCAATCACGACTAAATGAAATCTGGTTCCCATCTTGCCTGTGTCTGCTTGACTCAACAGCAGTAGAGCCTAGGAGTGTCAACAGAAACCCTACACCCTGCAAAGATATCTACTATCTAGCTTTTTGCAGAAATAATTATACTGATTCCTGTGTAATTTTTTACTTCCATGAAGTATACAAACATTTGGCTTCAATGCTGAACTTGAAGAGTGCCCCAGCTAGACCCTTTCAGGTTTGCTATTTATTTTTCCTATGGTCACAGGGCAGGAGGAAAAACACCTGTGGGATCTGGGACCAAGACAATAATTGCTTCTAAGTCTTATCTCCTACAGCCAGAAGAAAACAGCCAGAAAAAAAAAACCCTCTGTAGCGAAGGGCAGAATTAAAACTGTCTGGGGATTTCCACAGTGTTTTTGCACAGAGAAGGAAGGATGGAAGGCAGGATAAAACATTTCCGGTTTCATGGAATTGAAAAGGTAACACAAATCAAATTAGTGAGGGCGATAAGTTTAAACAGGAATACCTCTCATTGCTGTTCTCAAACCAATGGATAGATACCCGTAAAGGTCCCACTAATTCTTTGATTTGTTTAATAAAAGCCATTAAAAAAAATCAAATGGATCACTGGGCAGGAATTTGACCAGAAACACCTCCCAAGTGATAATTAGCTTGCCAATTTTTCTCAGAGTTTTATGTTACCATAAATATTCATGACACATCTCCCATCAAACTCCAGGTTCTTCAGGAAACAGTTATCAGTTTAAGAAGAACATGAATCACACTGATAGAGCTAATTGGTTAGGGTTTCTTTTTCTCCTTCACTTTGAATAAAGCTGTCGAAGGTTCCCAGGGTAATGAAGACCTTTGTTGTTATGACAACTGCTTATTCCTTTGCCTTTGAAGGATCTGGAGATGCGATAGGCAGTGGAGAGTGGGAGGAATCCTCGCTGTCCTCCACCAGGAAGTGGCTAACTGGGAATTTAAACTTCACTCTTCTGATTCCCATCGCTCTTTATAAGATGCTATTAATAGGTAAGAAAACTGCTTTGAGTCATGGCTACATAGGAGAGAATCTTCTGTTGAAGGCTGCTTTCACTGCCTTCTTAATTCTCATTTCCCCGCTCCAAGAAATGACATATTTGTGGTTATGATCATTTTATGGATGGAACACAGATTCTTTTTAAAAATGATGTAGATTGTGATATAAAATATCAGCATTTTCCAACACTTACAGACTAATAACATCTTTTCCAGTAATACATGCTCTTGTTGAGATATAAAACATTTCAAAGCCATCTTAGATATAAGCATCATTGTTCCCCTAGTGACCTTCAGATATTTGAGTAGACACATGGATGTTTTTAATGAATGCTAACTACAAAACAAGACTTGGATACTTTTTTCTTTTTCTTTTTTCAAGACAGGGTTTCTCTGTGCAACAGCTCTGGCTGTCTTGTCTTGGAACTCACTCTGTAGATTATGCTGGCCTCTACCTCACAGAGATCTGCCTGCCTCTGCCCCCTTGCCCTTCTGAGTGCTAGGATTAAAGGCATGCATACCACTACCTGGCTTCTCTACCTTCCTATAACAAGAAAATAATGAAAACTTTCCTATGGGATTTTTTTTTGAGACCAGGTTCCTTTGTGTAGCTTTGGAGTCTGATCTAGAACTCACTCTGTAGAACAGGCTGGCCTTGAACTCACAGAGATCCACCCACCTCTGCTTCCCAGTGCTGGGATTAAAGGCATGCACTACCACCATCCAGCATCCCTATTCTGTTATCACCTTCGTACATTTTGACAGGAACATCCTGGTGGGTGGGCTTGTATCGTTAGTTTTGAATTTCACAGTACATATAATGTGTTTCCAAGAGATGTTTGCAAACAGAGAAAAAAGTAAACAGAGATTTCTGACAGTTCTGGAGGCTTGAAGCCCCAGATGAAGGATCTCTCAGGTTCATCACCTGCTGAGGTTTCGCTCCTGTTGCCTGCCGGCTTCTTCAGACACCACATACTGAAGAAGTGAGGCGCTCAGGGCTCTCACTTACAAGGGGAATTATCGTTTCATGAAGGATTTCCTTTTATGATCTAATCATGACTCCAAAGCACTGCCCACTAATGCACTGGAATTTTAGTGTATGAATTTGATAAGATGACATTCAGAATAGGACAGCCAATCCAGATACTTGGGAAAAGAGGGTCTCTGGTGAAACTCCTACTGTCGAGTCGGGATTCAGTTACCCAGCACAGGGTTCCCAGGCAATGCACAGGGCTATGGGTTCTAGTCCCAACATCACAAAGGAAAAGGGAAATGAAAGTGACCAACTAAGACAAACTTCCACCAACATATTAATAAGAGTCTCCTCCCTCTGACTTTCTGCAAACATCTTTAATTCTTACTGAAGGGTATTTTGAGTGTTACCATTGATCTTCTTAAAAATGGTCAAGGAGAATTGTGAAGTAGTTGCATGACGGATATTGTATTGTTCATATGTTTAGAGAGAGCCTTCTCCTGTCACCTAGTTCAACCTGAATTTGTAGAAGTAACCCTAACCTACAGTGTAGAAGAAGTACGGGTGACCGAGGTACACCACAAGCGACATCGTAGAGGTAGACAAACACACAAATCAGTTCAGAGTGTTCAGAAAGAAAACACCACAGGGAAAAGAGAAGTAGGTGTATGATGCTAAATTTAAAGGTTGAGCAAGCCAGTAAGCATCACCCCTTCATGGCCTCTGCACAAGCTCCTGCCTCTAGGATAATGCCTATTTGAGTTCCTGTCCTCAGTTTCTTCAGTGATGAACAGCATTGTGAAACTGTAAGCTGAATAAATCCTTTCCTCCCCTACTTGATTTATGGTCATGGTGTTAGTTGCATCAAGAGAAATCCTAACTAAAACAGACGACTTCTGTACTCTTCTATTCTTACTAGGAGATCCGTATGCTAAGGCTTTTTGAATGAACACTGGAGACCCAACTGATTAAAAAAAAAAAAAAAGGTTTCTTTTTAGCCAGAACTCAGAGGAGAAATATTCTTAGCTTTTTTTTTCTTTCTTGTAGTACAACCTATAGGAAAGATAAAACAAAAGCCAGGGACATTATGAGTAGATGGAGCTGATAGGTTATTGGTCCTTTGCTGGTTAGGAACTGTAGCTATCCTGGTGCTAGGGCTTCAGCTGTAATTCTTTAGACTCCACTGTTACATTATTCTTAGAATGTGGATGGTCAAGTATTTAGTTTTTATTTTTTTCCTGTTTTCCTGTGATTAGAAACAGATTCTTTTCCTAGACAATCTATCATGAGGACTTGAAGGAGACCAAGATGGTCATGTGGGACCACTTTGTAGGGAGATGTAGCAGCAGAGGATGAGCCTATAGAGTGCACAATGTCTTTGGAACAACTTTAAAAAAGAGACAGGTCTTATGGGAAGATGCTTCGAAGAAGTGGTTTCCCGGAACTGGACAAAGAGATGATGGAACGGAGCAGCATGCTTGGTGAGGACAAGCAGAGCTAGAGACCACTGTACCAGTGGGCCTGTCTAACCCTGTTACCCTATGCCAGAGCTTCCACTCAACCCACAGTGGAGCTACTGCTGTTGCTTGTACTGCTCTCTCTGCTTTAGGGAGGAGAGCATGGGGCCAGGTAAGAATGCTGCCACAGTAAGCCATGTGGATGATGTCCACGACCTGGACT
Source organism: Microtus pennsylvanicus (assembly GCF_037038515.1). NCBI lineage: Eukaryota > Metazoa > Chordata > Mammalia > Rodentia > Cricetidae > Microtus > Microtus pennsylvanicus. The sequence continues at coordinate 12,152,635 of NC_134586.1, read as the reverse complement.
GCCACAGGAGGCCATGTTGATGTCTGTGGTCTGTGCTGCCATAGGAGGCCATGTTGTTGATGCCACACCACAGGCCATGTTGATGATGTCATGCCACAGGAGGCCATGTTGATGATGTCATGCCAAAGGAGACCATGCTGATGTTTGTGATACATGCTGCTGCTAGAGACCAGATTGTCGCCCACAGTCCTTGTTGGTACTGGAATCCATGTGGAAGTCCATGATTTGTGCAGCTGCTGGATGCTATCAGAAAGGAAGCTTCTTTTTCAGTGCTATTAATAACTCATAAATGAGAATGAGAGACATTGGAAACTTCTGCAACAACCTCTCCACCCCCAGCAAAAAGAAAACACCAGCAACAACAAAAGCCAAACCCATACAGACAGGGAGCTATTGAAGAGGGTCCTTAAATACTATGATTAAAGATGCTGAGTGTAGCTCTTCACAGCTGATGGTTTCTGGTATGTGGGGGGACTCAGTTTTCTTTAAGGGGCTGGTGACTAGGAGTTTGAGCATGCTCCAATGAGTATGTGGGCAACATAAATTGGACATTGAATTCTTTTTGGTAGCACCAGTGGCTCAAGAATGGAAAGGTGAACCTGTGAAGAATGGGAAGCAAGTATGATTGAGGTGCATTGTACAAAATCCACTTCTAGTGACATACTTTCTTCAACAAAGTCACACCTGCCTCAACAGAGCTACACCTTCTAATAGTCCCATTCTTATGGACCTATGGGTACCATTTCATCTTCTTTCCCAATACTCTCACCCTCTACCCCATTTCTCCCCCTCACCTAGGCTCTCCTACTCTTGTCCCCACATGCCTCCAGTCTGCCATAAAATCTATTCTTACCCTTTCCTAGGGACACCCCTGCAAATCTCAGGTCCTTTCTCTTTATAAAACCTTTCTGAGTTTACAGATTATAGTTTTCATTTTGAGGAAAGTTTTTATTTTCCTAGACTGGTTTCATTTTTTTTTTTGTATAGCTCAGGATGACTTTGAGTTTCTGATCTTCCTACAGCTACCTCCTAAGTGCTAGGATTACAGCTTCTGTCACCATGTTTGCTTTATGTTCCTCTGAGGAGCTATGCCAAAGCTTCATTCATGGTGGAAATATGTGCCTTACCAATTAAGCTGCACCTCCAGCACTGGTACAGCATTCAACAATGAGATCCACGACTCACTGTAGGCAGAGATAGGAGGGCAGTGGAAAGTTTAAAGCCATCCTGGTCTACATAGCAAGTTCTAGGAGAGCTAGGGTCACACATAAAAATCTTATCTAAAAAACAAACATATAGATAAATAAATATGAGATACTGTATCTATAATTGTGATTTAGCCTGCTATCATTAGCCAAACATCCATCCATCCATCCATCCATCCAATTTTCTGTCTATTAATCTACTATAAGCAAATTCTAACAACTAGTAAACCCAGGTTATAGAATTTTATGTTATGTTTTACATTATATTTCTGTATTTTGAAAATAAGTTTATCTGGGTCTAGTGATACAAGCTTTGGAATCTCAGCTACTTGAGAATTGGGGCAAGGGAATCACAATTTCAATGAATGTCTGATCTACAGAAGGAGTTCAAGTTTTCACCGGGCAACTTAGTTGAGACTCTGTTTCAAGATTAAAAAGAAGAAAAGATGAAATCTGAGCAATGCACTAATTTATAATTGTAATAATAAGTCAGTTTCATATTATTTACTTTTATCAGAGTAATATTAGTAGGTCATTCTCTAGGGTCTATGGCCTTTCTAGCCATGGGCCCTTGGCCCTGATGTGGTCAGGTATGGGTTGCGTCTTGAGGTGTGAGGTTAAAATCTAACCAGAAGGTAGTTGTTTACTCCCATGGCATTTGTGTCACCCTTGCACCAGTGGGTATATCTTGCAAGACCAGTCATTGTTGTAGCTTGCAGAGTTCACAGATGGGTAAAAATTGATGATGACATTTCTCCTCTGCTGGTGTGTATATCATCATCTATTGATTTGAAAACCATCCTGGAGGGACGAGGCTTCCAGGTCAGTACCAGGTTGATTTCCCTATGATCTATGACTCAAGTGTGTGGTGACTTAAGCAATAAGGGCTTACTGTCAAGCTCCGGAGTGTAATCAAGAACAATGATAATAAACCATAATATTTTGGCGTCTATGGGACTTCACTAGTCAACAACTCTAATAGAGACAAACATTTCTTTTACTGAGATTTTTATGGTAGCCTTTGGTGTCCAGTAGGGGCATAGGCTAATAATGATTTATTAGTATAGCTATAGGTTAGTACCACTCTCAAACATCATCAGAGAAGCTTCCTTTCCAGTCGATGGTTACTAACACAGAGACCCACAACTGGTCAAAGTGCAGAGAAAAAGAGACCACATCTAAATGGGACATTTCTATTATAGCCATGCCTCCCAAGGCTCAGGGATCACTACAGAAGAGCAGGCAGAAAGATCGTAAGGGTCAGAATCAGATGACTACAGCAAAACAGTGCTTTCTGGACACAACAGAGCAGTTGTACACACGGACTCACTGTGAATTTGACAGCACACACAAGATCTGCCCTCAAGCCAGACAAAATCCCAGAATGGAGAGGAGGGGTAGGTATGATGCCTGCTCCTGACAGAGGGGATATAGTACCTGGTTTAAAGCCCCTGGCAGATGAATGAGGTAAATGGTGAGAATATGTTCAAGCTACACTCCTTGAACACAGTTGATAATAAGCATTACACATGTTAGTAAGTGACATACTGTGTTTGGGGGTAGACACTTCAGAGGAGATGTGCCTGGGAAGGGAAGGAGAAGATCTTTATTTGCCTTCTGCAAACAACACCTTGTTGCTGGGGATAATGACAATAGCCTTCCGTGATGCTGTTCACCAGCTTTTATAATGCAACAGAAACAGGGGTAGATGCCACAGAAAGGATGTACTGCTGTTTGGCAGGATGGGAACACTTTAATTTTTTTCATATTAATGTTTTCATTGGAATAAAAGAAACTATATTCAGTAGATTCTAGGAGAAAGAGTGAGATAAAATTTATACTGTTTACAGTATAAAATGCCTTTACATTGAATTGCAGTTTATGAAATAATATCAGACCTCAAAAGCCAGTCTTTTACAGCCTTGATACTACCCTCTCCTCTTGATTCCTCTCCTCAATGAAACAATATGTTGCATGAATACAGTGACATTTGGGGTGATCCCAGTGTGTTGGCGAAGAGCATTATCTTAGCTGTGTGTAATGAGAGTCCTGTGGGCTGGAAAAATGCAAGACTGCTGTGTCTCCCAGCATTCCTAGGAACACATTCTCTGCAGAGAGATGGGAGCCACTCTCTGCAGAGAAAAAAAAAACATGACTAAGCTGGCTGAGCATTGCATAATTCTCAAAATACAAACTGCCGCTCACTTTTGTTTTCAACCCACTTAAGCACCTGCAAATCTTTGAAGAGAAATTTTAATGACTCAGTGCAAGATCTGTGCGTAGAATTAGCATGTCTGAAGGTAATTTTTCTCTTCCTTTAAACTATTGAATAAAAGGTGTGATAGTTTCTGAGAATGAGATATATGGTCTATGGACATAAAGAAACCTTGTTTTACAAGTACCATTTTATGATGTGGGAAGGTCATATGTCTATCTGTTGCTTTCATTGGTTAATTAATAAAGAAACTTCTTGGCCTGATAGGTCAGAACATAGGTGTGTGGAGTAGACAGAATAGAATGCTGGGAAGAAGAGAGGTGAGCCAGATGCCATGCCTTTCCTCTCCAGGGCAGCTGCCATAGAGCCAGCCACCAGGCCAGGCATGTTGAATCTTTCCCGGTAAGCCACCACCTCATGGTGCTACACAGATTATTAGAAATGGGTTAGTCAAGATGTGAGAGTTAGTCAGTAAGAGGCTAGAGATAATGGGCCAGGCAGTGTTTAAAAGAATACAGTTTGTGTGTTGTTATTTCGGGGCATAAGCTAGCTAGGCAGCCGGGAGCCTGGAGGCAGGAATGCAGCCCACTGCTCCTTCTACAATTTTAGACCATGGGAATGGTGCCTCATTTTCATCCTTTTGACAGGAATTGGTGGTCATGGCTTCCACACAATGGGTGGCAGACATTAAAGTATACTTAGCATATTGTTTCAAATGGAAATAAGTTAATTTTTAAATTATATTTATTTAGTGTGTGTTTGTGTGTGTTTTATGTATGTGTGTACATACATGTATATGGCATGGCATGTATGTGGAAGCCAAAAGTCAACCTGAGGAGTCCATGTCTTCTTCCATCAGCAATGTCCTGGAGATAAAGCTGAGCATTCTCATCCTCTCAGCTGTAGCTATTATATCGTATAGGAATTCCCTCTCTGCAATGGACAATCCTAATGAAATGGTTGCAAACATCCTCTGGGCTATTCCAAATCCCCTTCCACTTTTTTCCCCTTAAAAATCACTATAACACACAAACCCATTGGTTTTTAAAATGCAAATACTCTGTGAAGAACTGCCACACATGTTCCAGTGAAAGATTTTATCAGGCCATTTCTACTGTGTCACAAGACAGCTTGGTCAGCACTAAAGACTTAAGTGCTCTGGGAGTGATGAGAACAGAGGAATAGGAAAATGGGAGGCAGGAAGCAAATGGACTGAACACATTGACATACACACACTATAAACACAATCATATACACATACATGCACATCACATAGTCACAGACACACATTTTATGCATATACGCATATACAGATACATAAACACATACATATACAAATACAGATACACATAAACACACAATACACATATACATACACACATACATGCACATGCACACACAGATGCATTTACATGTACCCACACACTCACATACTCATATAGAATTTTGCCCTCATGGTACCATGAATGAATGTCATTATCATTCATTATTTGACTTCACAGAAAAGTGGAGCTGCAGGCCACTTCTTGCCACCTGGCTCCCGGCCACCAACTAGCTTTATCCAAAATAATTACACGGAAACTGTACTTTTTAAAAATATTGCCTGGCCCATTATCTGTATCCTCTTATTGGCTAACTCTCACATCTTGATTAACCCATTTATAATAACCTGTGTAGCATCACGAGGTGGTGGCTTACCAGGAAGGACTCTAGCCTATATCCATCTGGGGTCAGAGAATCATGGCAACTGCCTGAATCTGCTTCTTTCTCCCAGCATTGTGTTCTGTCTACTCCGCCTATCTAAGCTGCTGTCCTATCAAAGGCCAAGGCAGTTTCTTTATTAACCAATGAAATCAACACAAAACAGAAGACCCTCCTCCATCAGAAAAGTAGTGTTAGAAATAGATCTGGTGGTTCATTGTCAAAGGCACTTTAAGCCTAGCTACAAATTAACCTAATCTGTTACCTTTTCTTCTCCCAAAGCAGAAGTTTAGAGTAGAAAATTACCAACAGCCAAGCTTGCCTGCAAGGTTACACTCTTGCTATGCTTTAAAATAAACAGGATGGTATTGCTGGGTCCAGGGGTAGGTTGATCCCGAATTTCCTGAGAAACTGCCACACTGCTTTCCAAAGTGGTTGCACAAGTTTGCATTCCCACCAGCAATGGATGAGTGTACCCCTTTCTCCACAACCTCTCCAGCAAAGGCTATCATTGGTGTTTTTTATTTTAGCCATTCTGACAGGTGTAAGATGGTATCTTAAAGTTGTCTTGATTTGCATTTCCCTGATCGCTAAGGAAGTTGAGCATGACCTTAAGTGTCTTTTGGCCATTTGAACTTCTTCTGTTGAGAGTTCTCTGTTCAGCTCAGTCAAAAGTATATGCTCTACTATGTTCATAGCAGCATTGTTTGTAATAGCTAGAATCTGGAAACAACCTAGATGCCCTTCAATGGAAGAATGGATGAAGAAAGTATGGAATATATACATATTAGAGTACTACTCAGCAGTAAAAAAAACAAGGACTTCTTGAATTTTGCATGCAAATGGATGGAAATAGAAAACACTATCCTGAGTGAGGTAAGCCAGACCCCAAAAGAGGAACATGGGATGTACTCATTCATATTTGGTTTCTAGCCATAAATAAAGGACATTGAGCCTATAATTCGTGATCCTAGAAAAGCTAAATAAGAAGGAGAACCCAAAGAAAAACATATAGGCATCCTCCTGAATATTAACCTTCATCAGGTGATGAAAGGAGACAGAGACCGAGACCCACATTGGAGCACTGGACAGAAATCTCAAGGTCCAAATCAGGAGCAGAAGGAGAGAGAGCACGAGCAAGGAACTCAGGACCGCGAGGGGTGCACCCACACACTGAGACAATGGGGATGTTCTATCAGGAACTCACCAAGGCCAGCTGGCCTGGGTCTGAAAAAGCCTGGGATAAAACCGGACTCGCTGAACATAGCGGACAATGAGGACTACTGAGAACTCAAGAACAATGGCAATGGGTTTTTGATCCTACTGCATGTACTGGCTTTGTGGGAGCCTAGGCAGTTTGGATGCTCACCTTACTAGACCTGGATGGAGGTGGGTGGTCCTTGGACTTCCCACAGGGCAGGGAACCCTGATCACTCTTTAGGCTGATGAGGGAGGGGGACTTGATTGGGGGAGGGGGAGGGAAATGGGAGGCGGCGGCGGGGAAGAGACAGAAATCTTTAATAAATAAATATATTTAAAAAAATGTAAAGCCAAAGCAAAGCAAACCAACTAAACAAACAAACAAAAAAATAAAATAAAATAAACAGGATGTAAAATGTAGAGATGAACTCGTGCTTGTGTTTTGTTGACAAAAGGACAACATTATGTACAGATACTTGTCATAGCATTGTTTATGATGATTAAAAATGGGAACAGGCTAGTGTTCAAATCTACGGCATTAACTAATTCATGAGTCAGTTAGAAAATAAAAAAAAAATCACTGTTAAAATTATGTTGGCGGAAAGGCATGCCTGTGAAGGATTTCCCACAGTCTCTGCATTCAAAACATTGTCAGGTTTTAATTTGGGGGACAGTCATCAGCAAGGCCAAGCACATGAAAGCCAAGCTTGGGATGAAGAGCGGATGCAGAGGGGGTAGAGGATCAATCAAAGGATATTTGTCTTCTTTCCTTTTATCTTTCTTCCTTTTTGATTAAGTAAGATATTTGAACATTCTTTTTTGTTCTAAGGGAGCACACATTTGAAAAAGGTCTTAACATACTGAGTTCTGGATGCAGCATTGAGAAGAATAAGTCGGGAACAAAGGTCTATCTGAGTTTGGGGAAAAATCAGATCCACAGGGTGGGAAAGAAAAGAAAAAGCTGGGCATACAATATGTGTGTAGAAACCACAAGAGACAGAATGAGAAAAGAAAAATCAACTAATATCTTACACTTACGTGGAAGAAAAATCTTGCTCCTTCTAGTGTAGACTATAAGAGGGTTCCAGATGAATCTGTAGATCTAGAAGAGGCCTGAAGTTAGGTAGAGGATTATTTGTAGAGAATGGGAATGAAACATTAGCTTCATGGATACAAACTTGCAATGTGTGCCTTATATTCTCTGATATTAGCTCCATTTCTCCAAAGAAGGTGGGAACAAAACATTTTAGGGTATTAATAAGAAGAATTTTCTTGTGTGAGCGATGGAAGTCCTACTTCTCCATCTTGTCATTGTCCCTAGTGTCTATTTATTGAATTCTCATGATCAAGACCCTGAGGAGAATAAAAAATGATGAGAGATGTGAGCCAGCCTCATGGAATTCACATCTGGTGCACGAGGTGAATCATAGCCACTTGAAGAGCTAACCACATTTCTAGGTAATTTTGTCTTATGTGATGAAAGTGACATAAAGATGCAGAAAAAAGATTAATCACTTCCAGCTCGAGCCATCAAGGAAGATTTAACTTTAGTTTGACATTGCTATTGTATACTTATTTGTTGCTCTTTTCCAATAAGGTAGACAATTCAGGATTCATCTTCAGCCCTTTCACATTCCCTGGGACGTGACAATCACTTAATAATAAAAACTACTGAATAGATGCGCTACTGAAGAAAATGAACAAGATTATGGTCACAGAGACATTACAAAATCAAGAAGAAAAGCAAACAGCATTTTCTGGGCCTTCGTGAATGTCGTACCTCCTCCACTTATGTTAGTAACTCATTTAGTTGTCCTGATAGCCTGCTGACATGGTTGCAAATATCTCCACCTTAAAGGCTGAGAACCTGGAGGTTGGGAGCGGTCGGGTGATTTTCTCATTTGTACTGGGCATGGAAGTTCCAGGCTTCAGACTGGCTGGGGGCAGTGAAGAGATGGGCTCACATGGTCACTGTGAGGGCATGGCACATGGTCACTGTGAGGACACAGCTGCCTCTAGCTTGGTAGCACTACATGATGAGTCTCTGCATTTACAGTAGCTAGTTATGTCTCCATCCATGGATCATCAAATCCTACATAAGATATCAGACCCCAGATCCTCTTGGTGAAAGGCCCTGAATGCTTGACCTCTGGTTTTCTGTCCAGACTTGTCCTCAGGGAGTTGTTTCCATTCATCTATATACATGCCCAGGTTTCTTGGCCACTCACTCTTCCAACCTTCCCCCAAGTGCTTCCTCATCTCTCCAATGTGCTTCTCATCTAGATGTTTAGTAATCTTTCCAAACAAAACCCCATGCCACCTCGCCTTTTCTTTACATGTAGATACGTCGATGGTCTTGATAAAATGGAGATGTCATTATTTTCTCTTCTCCCCAAGCACACTGCTGATGGAGTTCTCTCTTCTGTCTCTAGGGTACATTTTACTATTTCTATAGTTCCAAACAGTCTTTCTATGTATGGAAATAAAAGAAAAATTGGAGCATTTATCCTCATGGTCATAATTCTCAAGTTTTATACTATCTATAACCCTTTCTCTTTCCATGGAGTGAAGAAGAAAATATGCTTATTCTTTATACAACAAAGATATATATGCCTGGACATTACTCACTCAGAGTTTATATATGATTTTGGTTTTATCTAATTCTGAAATCCCTGCTCCCCTGGAGTCATGCTCTGCCCCTACGTACATTCTGTTACCTTGGGCATTTGTTAGCTGCACAAGAAAGACAGTGAAGAATCTTCTGTGAGGGGTTACCCACAGTGCCTGCCTTGGTCTTTTCCACATGGTTTTAGAGCTTCTGAGTCTGGGAGAGAAGTGCTGGTATCCCAGGAGAGGCCGTTTCTTGGGAGCAGCACGAAACAACACCCCCGCTTAGCTCTAGGGATTAATTAGCACTCATCTAAAGTAAATCCTTTAGAATTTGTCTTCTCTGCAACAGAAAAGCATCTCAAGATTTGGACTAATTTGCTATTAGTTAATGAGAAGAAGGACAATCTCTTAGAAAACCTTTTAAATCATCACCATTTCACCCAAGGGGTTCAGGCCTTGCCTCTGGAGATTGATAAGAAGGGTGAGCAGGTGTGGCTGTCACTGTAAGTCAGACCCGAAAGGAACATTCATGGTCGGGTAGGATAACAGTGAAGATTTGGGAACACAGGGTTGCTGGCTTCAAGTTCAAGGATGTTTACAGGTAGTCCTGTTGTCTGCATCCTGAAGAGGAGATCATGAGAATAGAAGGTTGTTCTATGAGCTCTCAGGAAGACTTTGCTGGTTCCTTCTAACTAAAAGACAGCTGGAAGAGGCTCACTTAAGCATCCATCATCCCTGAAGAACAGATTTCTAGCTCTTTCTCCCTTCTTCAGATATTTCAACATCCCTAGTGTGACACCATCAGCTTCTGAGGGAACCCTAAGGCATAATTGCCAGTTACCCCAACTTTAGACATTGGTCTGAGTTTTTGTAATTCAATTTTATTTTTTAAAGAAATCTGATAAAATTTCTGCTGTTTTTCAAAGAGAACAAATGTTGTCAGGTACAAGGACCAAATTAGAGTGTAAAATCAAATTATATGTCAAAACCGCATTTTTATGTGTTCATTTATACCATTATTGAAACTGCAGAAATTCCCAAAATGTGTTGGCAACAACTCAAGACCACAGGAAACTGCATAAATAACCTTAATAAAAGTCTTTTTCTGACCAAACTCCTCTTGAGTTTGGGAATGGGAAGCGTGGGTGTCGGGCATGGTGGTGCACACCTGTAACCCTAGTCTGTGAGGAGTAGAGACAGAAGACCCAGGTTAGGATCATCCTGGGCTGTGTAGCATTTTCTTCTATAGAATCTACTTCCTAAAACAGTCTGTACAACGACTAAAGATGCCAGGAACGGTTCCATCTTCTAGAACACGCTCAGCAAAGAAAAGCACAAAGCTCAAATGTCATTTTGTCTATACAGTTGTGCACATGGAAGTTTTTTGTGTGTGGGGAGAGGGGAAAATGAATTCTTAGATGTCTGTATGGAAATATATAGAGCTGTTACCAGATTACTCTTTTGAAAGGTGAAAACAATTTACGAGAGACAGTCTAGTTTCCCCTTTATACTAGAATATATGGCTGAAAAAAATATTTGAAGCCAGTTAAATGAAAATCTGCAAATCTGAACTGACTTCTCCCGAGTTCACCCTGTTGGAAATGCAAAGCAGCAGTTTTAATAAAGTTAACTAAGATAAAGTTTTAATATCATGCACAAATCATGTTGTGTCTCATGTCCTTGATCTTATGTTACCTTAAGACACTCGTTTAACATGCTTATTGAGTCCTCCCAGGCCCCAGGGGTTGTGGTATGGCTGGAGATGCGGAGGAACACATTGTGTGATCCCCTGCTAAGAAGTAATTATTTGTATCATGGGGATGCCAGCATGTAAATCAATCAGCGTAAAATAGCTAGAATTCCAGTTTCTTTCTTCATAGCTGTTTATTATGGTGTTAAGGCATTAGAAATGTCTCACAGTTACATTTTCATCTTAAGTATAATTCATGTTTACTTACACATGTGCTATGTATTTGTCTTTTTGAGACATGGTTTTTCTGTGTATCTCTGACTGTCCTGGAACTCTCCTTGTAGACCAGGCTGGCTTCAAATTCACAGAGATCTGCCTGCTTCTGCCTCTGAGATTAAGAGTGTGTGCCACCCAGCTTTGGTAGTTAGTTTTATTATAAAACAAAATGCAGACACAGTGAGTGTCAATTGATGCTCTAGCATTGGAAATAATCTGTTGATGCCATCGAGTGGGAATAAAAACCCTTTAAGGCCAATGAAGCAAGCTTTATTTGCTGGGCCCAGGACTGAGTGAGTCTTCAGAGTGGGACCTGAGAGAGCAGCACAGGCTGATTTTCCAGACTCCTAATATAGGGAAAAAGTGCAAAGTGGGAATTTCCAGTGGGATTTGGCAATGTAAGGACGTGGCAAGTGGTAATACAGAAGCTGACAGCAGATAATAGTGTTTGATGGAAGGTCTTGGCAGAACATCTTATCTCATCAGGTAGAGTTCAGGGTATGGTCCAAGTGTGAATCCAACTCCATACAGTGGGGAACATGTCAAATCCCCTAGTATTTGCCTAATAGCCTAATACATGGTCATACTTGATTTTTACAGTAATCAGGAATGGATTTATTCTAACCTTATAATGAAGTGAATTCTAATCTAAAGATGGAGTAAGGCTGGTCCATCAAAGAGCTCTCCAGGTTTAGAATTAGAACTGGATACAATTGTTCTAGAACCCCCTCCCTGTTCTTCACCCCATCTGCAAGACTCTTCCTTTTTTCAAGGCAACCATTCTCATAAAAATAACCACTTTTTGGTATTTCCTCATAGTGTCACCAAAATGTGTGTATATAGGCATTATCATTTTGTTATTTGAATATTTTAAACGTTTAAGTATTTTAAATTGTGTTTTTTGAGACAGGGTCTCATGTAGTCCTACTGGTCTCAGGTTCTCTGTGTATCTAAAGGTGACCTTGAACCACTGATCCCTCCGCCTTTACCTCTCTAGTCTGGTATTACAGACATGTGCTACTATATCTTGGACTATTCAGAACTGGGGATCAAACCCAGGGCTTAGAGCATGCTAGGCAAGCATTCAGAGTTAAATCTCAAACCCTCCCATGTGTAGGATCTGTATTGTTTTTTTTTTCCCTAGAACTCAGTTGTTTAGGAATAGAAGGCAGTGATCAGCAATCTCCTATGGCCCAAGTGATTTGTCTTCTCTATAAATCCAGCTGCAACCAGGCACTGGACCACATTCTTGTATGATCTTTCCCACAAAGATTTCACTCGCCACTGGATCCATTCAAACATCCCTGTGACTGAAGCTTGTGTTGCTCTGAATCTGGGTAGTGCTAGCCACTTCAGTTTCTCCCGGGGAGCTTTTATCTCAACTCTTGGACTGTTCTTTTGCTATTTTGATATGCACACTCATATTTGAGGTCCAGGTTGGCTTCAGATTCACTATGTAGCCAAGACTAGCTTTCAACTTCTAACCTCTTGATTCCTAGTATGCTTCTTTACAAAGCATTGGCTCCCTGTATGAGTGTGCACTACCATGTTTCTCTACCCTCTGGTATTGCTAACATCTTTCCTGTCTGGCTTGACAAAGACTTCCAGTATCATCTTGTCTATTTCTTACCTCAGAGCTGGAAATTGCTACTTCCCCAAAAATCTCTGGGTGTATGAATGGGGAAGAATTCCCCAAATGCTTCACAACTGCCATCAGTAGGCTAGAGATGTTCCTGGTTTCTAAATGTCATTATACATTCATAATGATACTTTTAATTTAAACTTAGAAGTCTAAAGTTTCCAAGCTTTATTTTATTATGGTTACTTATTATTTGTAGTGCTGTCAATGAAACCCAGAGCCTTGCTCATGGTAGAACAGTGCTCTACCACTGATATACATCCCCAGTTCTTCACTTAAGTTTTACATTACATCTGTATTTCTTTTCTTAACTACTAAAAAGCCATAATTTTCTAGGACAAAGCAGATAAAAGATTCAGAGTATTGCATAATTATTTACTTAATTCTAGCATTACATATTCAAGCAACACAATACCATCACTGGCAATATAATTACAGAAAATAATTAAAAATTTCGCATACCCTCTCCCCACTCTCCCGTTAATTTTTATTACTGTGCTATACATTCCCTAAGCATATAGCCATTAATATTATACTTTTTCATTTTAATGCTTGTTTGATTGTAATTCTGTAATAACTGCTGGTTTTATATATTTAGTCTCACAGTCAGTGCTCATGTCGATGTCTCTCTAGTGACTTTGCTTCTCTGAAGTGTGTTTCTAGAATATTCCCCAGGAGGGACTCTTGGGGATAGTGTTCTTTGAGCTCTTGCATGTTGTTAACTGTTTGTTTATATTCTTTGTAAGTTGGTACAGCTGCTTAAAATTGCTTTTCTTACATTTCCTGGAGACATTTCTTTCTTTAAGAATATTAATTAGGCTATTCTATTTGCATCAATCATAAAGCATAGAGTTGAAAAGTCTTCCAGTAACTTTTATAAATAGCTTGCCTTTCTTTTCACTCATTAGAAGTTGGAAAAATCATTTTTCTCCTTTAAATTCCAGTAACTTTTGAGTATACTCTGCCTTGGTGTGGGTCATTCTGAGTTGATGTTTTGAGACATGTGTTAGTGATGTGGGATTACCTTCTGTATGCTATGAATTTGTTTTAATTACCATTGGTTATTAATGCTGTTTCGACCAATGACTTAGTAGAGTAAAGCCAGGCAGCAAATCCAAACAGGGATACAGAGAGAAATCAGGCAGAGTTGGGGAATGCCATGTAGTTGCCAAAGGAAAAGGATGCCAGCCGCCAGCCAGAACCTTACCATAGGTAGGCCATGGCCTCATGGTGATTCACAGATTAATAGAAATGGGTGAATTTAGGATGCAAACTAGAAATATGCTTAAGCTATTGTTCAAACAGTGTTGTAATTAATACAGCTTCTGTGTGACTTTTTTGGGTTAGGGCAACCAGGAAATGAACAAGCAGTCTCCGCTTACAAAATGGCATTCAACATGACATTAGTATGGATTTTGGTTTATTGATACAAATTTAAGATTAATTTTGTTATATGTATATTTCTGCTCTTGATTAAGGTATTGTGTTTGTGCAACTCATTTAAAAACGTAATGTATAATTAAGAAATACAGGTTAATAGATAATCATCTATAATAGTCAAGCTTGTAGTTATGTCAGTTAAATTTTCTAGATGTACATAGATATATTTCAGATGGATTGGTATTCTTCAAGCCTTTCAAAGACTAACAGAATATGGCATTTCAAATGTTTTTAGAACTTAGGACTTTTCATGACAATGACACTCATCTGTTCCTGGCAGCACCAATCTATTCCAAGAGGAAGATGGGTATTGAAGAGGCTCTTTATGGAGTTTGTTAGCTATCTGGGCAAGAAACTGTTCTTGCCTGAACTAATTGATGGTATGCTGGACATGCAGAACCCACAGACAAATGACTGCTGAACTTGCTTAAGGTGAGACAGTCCTTCAGGGTTTCTGCTTCATGAAAGAGTATGCCAGACATTCTGCAGGATACAGAAAAAAGTAACTGAAAACCGACAATAGAGGTGAAACAGTCTTTCAAATTTCTATGTTATTATTATTATTATTATTGTATTTTCAGTGTGTGGTATTTTTCTTCTTATGCTTGGGAGGGTGTTTTGATTTAATGTGTCAGCTCTCTCCTCATCCTTCTGTCCCTTTTTCTTGGGATTCCCATGTCATGAACTGCAGACAGAAGTTTATGTCCTTCCCAGTTCCACAGCCATTCAGTTCCAAAGAAACACACAGAGGCTTATATTAATTATAAGCTCAGGCTTCTTATTAACTAGCTCTTACAACTTAAATTAACCCATAATTTTTGTCTATATTAGACACATGGCTTGGTACCTTTTATCAGTGAGGCATTCTTGTCTTGCTTTCTCTGCATCTGGCTGGTGACGTCAGACTGAGCCTTTTCTCTTCCCATTTTTCTTCAAGTGTGCTCACCCTGCCTATACTTGCTTCCTGGATACTGGTCAATCAGCAACTTATTAAACCAAAACAAGTGACAAATCTTTACAGAGTATAAGAGCATTATCCCACAGCAATGAACTTCAGGTTTGGTCTGTCTACTTCCTCTCTGTCACATTCTCTCTAGTTTTTCTTATTTCTTTGTTCTCTGTCTCACTTTCTCTTAAGGTATCTTATACTTTCGTGTTCTTCTGGTTTTTTATTTCTGATGTGTCTTTTTCTCATGTTCTTTTCCTATATGTGTAATCGATTCCTGATTCTTTTTCATTTTCTTTTCAATTTTGTATTATTTTATAACATGTTATAGCTCATTTTGAACTCTGTTACAGGTTAGATATGTCTCTTGCAGATGCTATGTCACAGTTGTAGTGAAGGCACCCTGTTCCGTCTCTCTTATCTTATAGTAACTTTGCATAAGATTTGATGTGGATTCTCCTTTGCTGAGCCTTTCATGTAAAGTTGGATTTCTGCAGTTCAGTTGTAGTTCCTGGTCCAGGCTGCCTTTGGCAAGTTTGGGGAGTTTCGTTTTTCCAAGAGTTTATGACCTTGTTGTCTGCTTCCACTTCCTTCTGTATGCATTACTTCTCTTTCTTCCATTGGGCTTATTCTGTTCAGTTTTAATTCCATTCCAGTAATTTCTCCTCAATGCAGGGCTCTTTTCTCAGAGGCAGACCTGTCTTGGAAGAAATCTCAAAGGATTCCATGTTTGCAACTTGCTTCTCCATTCCTTGCCTCAGTCCCTGGCGCTCCCTGACACCTAGTCTGACTGAAACACCCTTCATCTTCAGGCCTGCTGGACAGACAGTGCCTTCCTTGTCTTTGCTCTTCTGATATTGTTCCCACTCTGAATTACTTGCTATTAGTGCTCAGTCAAACCTTTGTGGTTCATAAAGAAATCTAGAGTAAGGGCTTGTAGCTCACACCTGTAATCCTAGCACTCAAGAGGCAGAGGCAGAATAGCTGTGAGTTAAGACAATCCTGGTTTACCTAGGGAATTCAGGGGCAGCCTAGATTATATAGTAAGAAATTTTATCTCAATAAAAACAAGAGGTGGGTGAGAATCTAGTTAGTTGTTTTACTGTAGATGCAGGATATGGCTATATGGATTTTTTTGCTACCTAATGGCTTTGTCTATGTTAATAAAGACATCTAGAGATAGAAATAAATACATATACACAAGGTATCCATTGTCACAGTCTTCTCCTGAACACAAAGTATTTTCCTTTACTTCACATGCATTGTCTCATTTAATTTTCACATCTCACACCAGTAGGAATAATTACCATTCATATAATGCATAGCAGGTGTCTCAGGTTCAAGTGCCCAAATATTTTCATACAAGACGGAGAAAGGCTTTAAATGTGTATCAAGAAAGTTATGAGTTTGTGAATATTTATGACAAAAACACTTGAAAATCATCTCTTTAAAGTTTAAAGCAGATATGTTCTGACCTAAAGGTTGTAATTTATAGTTATGAAAATATTAAAAAGTGTTCACTGTGAACCTATAATTAAAAAAGTCTTCTCTGAACAGCCTCAATTTCTTTAATGTGTTTCCATTAACTTTTAAAGTGAGTTTTATAAAGGGTTTGTTTGTTTTCATTTTTTATCTGTGTGTGTTTTGTCTGCATGTGTGTCTGTGTACCGTGTGCATAATGCAGTGCCCAAGGAGTCCAGAAGAGGGCATCAAATTCCTGGAACTGGAGTTATGGATGTTTATGAGGTTCCATGTGGGTGCAACAAACCTAATCATAGCCCTCTGTGAGAGCAACCATTGCTCTTAACCCCTGATCTAGTACGTATTAACTTAAAAACGAAACACCCGACTTTGAACTTTTCTATAGAAGTTGAAGTGTAGTTGAAAGCTTTGCTGGCTAGTGTTTCAAAGTTTGCTTTGAATTCATGTGCATAAAGACAGACAGACACATATACCTCATTTGATTAAAGTAACAATACCCTTGCCTGCTATGTCCTATACTTGTTGATTTGAATGGAGACACTCCTGAGTTTGGATGCTGGGTCTTCATTTTGCTGGGTTATCTTAGGTTAGGTATGCTCTTCAGTTTCCTTATCTGGAGCCTGGGACTTTTTCAGAGACTTTTGCTGAACATAAACATCAGAATGCCTGTTAATCAAGGTCCCCCAAGTGGTACCCAGCAATATTCAGCACATGCTACAGTTTGTATGGAAATGGTTGTTTAACAATCAAAAAACCACATATAATGAAGAAATCAGGCTTAATTCAGGGCAAGTTTTATAGCTATTGTTTATATCAAGCCTTTAGGAACAGATGGATTCCTTTTGTATGCTTATTTGCGTTAGAGGAGCAATTATTTTCCCTCTAATTTATCAAAGATCAGTGATATACTTAAAAAAAATCCATCACGGGAGGAGACAAGCTTCTCTAAGTACCTTTAGATCAGGTGGGTCAGTGTGGAAATGGCAAGGAATACATCACACAAAGGTCAGATACTTGGTGTAATTTGGAAATTGACTTCCTGCAGCGCTCTGGAACCAGATTGGAAATTTCCCCGCTGGGTTGGCACATGCTCGCCAGAGCCTTTCTTGGGTCTCCCCAGAAACTGATTTAGAAAGTCATTTACAACTCTGGTCAGGATAAAGAAATTGTACTGAATGACAATTGCGCATATGGATTAGAATTATGAGAAGATTCTATCACAGTCTTTTAGTTGGTTCTTATGGGACCAGGCAACACACACCTTCCCTTCCCCACTGAGTTTGGTATTTCATGGTGTCTGCAGTTGAGACAATAGGAGCTTTGAGTTTTATTGAGCACGGACCTCTTATTTGAAATCTTTCCCTCTCCTTTCTATCAAGTACTTAATCATGTGTTAAGGTGACAGGATGCTCGTTAGAATCAATAGCCGAGACAGAGGCCATTTTCTTGTGGACCCTAGGGATGGCTGAGAAGGGCGGGGTCTGATGCTCATGTGGCAAGAAAGAAACCCTGATCCTTCAGGCGGCATTCTAGGTAGGGTACATCCCTTACCATCAGTGACTGCCTTGCTAGTCACCCATTGAAGCAGGTGTCTTTAGGAAAATTTCTCTATATTAACGCATCCAGAAGATCTCCTGCCCCTGACTTAAGAGTTATTCCAAACCCTTATCATGCCCATAGGTGTTCCTTGCTGCCCTCCTTGTAACAAAAGTGACGCAATCTCCAATCACTACTAGCTGCCATTTGAAACCATTTGTTGAGATGAAACACAATTTTGGCTCTAAAGGGCATAAAGGGGAGTTTATTATGATACACATATGAGTTACTATGGCCTGTAAACATGGTTCCAGATTTTGCTGAATGGCATTTCCATTGTGAGAGAGACTACATGAGCTTCAGTAGCGAGGGAACTGATGGAGGCCATAAATCAAGGCATTCGTCAGATACGTTATTGGAGACATCAGGTAGGTGGGTTAGTAAGGCATGGAAGTCTTTGCTGTTGGGTTCAGATGCTGACAACATCCTTAGTTTAGGAGCTGATAAAAGCCAGCATTCTATTAAATTAATTTATTTGGAATTAATACATCCAAGGGTTTGGTATAGCATGTTTGGTACACAGATAAATGATTAAGCAGACTAAAGGTGGCCCAAAATAATGATTTTCTTTTAATCTGCAACATTCCAACTCTCCATATTCATGAAGTCTTAGTCACTTGGAACTTCAGCACCGGTGTGGCTTTTCCAGGGAATTTCAAATCACGCTTCTGAGTAATGTACTTCATAATCTTGAATTTGACATGTCTTCAAATGCATCTGCCATCTCAGTTTCGTGGGCTCTGACTTTAGATGGAGCATACTCAGGAAAGCACTTCTTTACTGAGCATACCTGGGAACATTCCACCCCCTAAAGTGATTTCGTATGTGAATATGCAAAGGTTCCCCCATCTAGAAAAGAAACATCTTTCACCTCAAAGGAATAAAAGAGTCATATATGAGTGAGTGGCTGTGGTCTGGGAACACAGAGTCAGGATTTCCCCAAGTATCATACTACATTTAGAAGTCCATTTCATGTCATCTTTTTACAGTATCAGAACAAAGAAAGTCCTAAGATAACACACTTTCAAATCTAATGGAGGACACACCATGTAGGCAGAGTAGAGCCATACGGGGGAAGCTCTGCAGTAGGTATTAGCTGCTATCTGACCACATTCCTAGCCGTCTGGTTGGTGGAAATCATAACTCTGTTCATACATTTCAAAGGATTCACCAGGTAGTCATTAAAGATGTTAGGTCATGTATGGGGACTAAAGATGGCCCAAGGTAATTTAGCTCGGGATTCACAGCATCCAATGATGGGCTCCACATCACCAAAATTCCAATCAGTCAACCAGCCCGGCAGATAGTTTCTTTCCAGGCTTCTCTTGCACACTCTGATTAGATTCCCACATGTCTTTGGTCATATGTGCCATATAGTCAAAAAGAGCCATGCTCCTACCCAATCCTTTGCTTTGGAAGTAACTCCTGTGTTCGACACACCAGCTGTAACAGACACCCCCTCCCATTTCGTTTCTTGGCCGTGCTTACTTTGTCCTCGGACTCTTCAAGAGGCAAACCTATCGTATCAGTCACACACACCCTCACGTCTCCCAGTCAGTTTTTCTTTCCTCTGTGAGAACCCCGGAAAGTCTCTGAGTACTGTCGGAAAGTTTGGGTGACAGACGGCAAGAGCACCGTTGTTTCTGGCGGTGCTTTCCTGCAAGGGGACATTGCAAAGTAAAGTGAATGTGTTAGCCAGCACACAGAGAATGTCGAAATGTAGAGGACTGGATGCATCATATCAGCAAGTCAATTCTCCTGAAGTATTCAAAACAAGCTGCAAAGTTACGCAACTGCTCTACTTTATTATAATTTTTCCTTATTCTTGAAAAGTTCCTGCTTGTATACAACAAAACACGCTCATATCCTGCCGACTTTTGCCAACCTATGCAGATCTGCCTGGGAGACCTGTGTTTGAGGATATTAAAGAACGAGGTTGTCTCCAGTTTAGTGCTACACACAACTTTACTTAGTTTCAGTGTGCTTCTATCCACAAATGAAACAAAGAAAGCAATGTTCTAAGGAAGGTCGTTTGAGTTCAGAAAAATGTGAAAATAAATGCCAGCAAACTCATACTCGGTACTGACACAGAAACCATTTCTCAGAACCTTCTCAGGACAGACCAGTTTAAACACAATTGACTGCCGCATACTATAGATTATGTCTGTATGAAAGCAAGGTAGAAGGCCATATCCAGATTCAGGGTACACCGAGGACAACACTCAGAATATCCTTGCACCAAGTTGAGTTCTGCGGCTATGATCTGACATTCAACAAGGATAAACACGCCTTATGTTGAAGCAAACCTTTTACAAGAGAGACATGAAATCATATCTAAAAACAATCCAGGGGACAAAATGCACTGGAGATAAAGGCCCTCTGCCTCTTTCCCTGGAGCCTCTCTCCCAGTTCTCTGAGGCATTGTTCACCATGAATCATTCTTTTGACCATGTTTTAACAATATCCATCCCTGTTTTCTCCTTCGACTCTGATTTTACCCTCAACATGGTCTCCTCCCATCTTAATGCCATTTTTTGATGACCCATCGTCCAATTCTTGCTATGCCTATGTGCATGGGTGTGAAACTGTCCACTGTATCACGGCAAATCTTCCAGAGAGACACCTTCAGAAACAAATGAGTCTCCCATCAGCTCTTAATTTCCTCTAAGTCCACATTAGGTGGTGAGGTCTGGAGAACACCTCCCTATCTATGCCCCATAAGAGCACCTTGGCTGTCTTGATCTTGTGCAGGTCTTGTGTAGGTAGTGACGATTCTGTGATGCCTTGAGTGTGATAGCCATGTGATGTCGAGAAGAGAACATTTCACTGCACTCTTTACCATCTTCTGGCTGTTACATCCTTTCCACCTCCTCTTCCTTGATGCTCCCTGAGTCCTGACTTGCAGGGAGTTGGCCAAAATGTCCCATTTAGGTAGGACTGTAAACTTAGAGACTATACAGCTTTAGTAAATTGAATATTCATCTCAAAATATTCCTTGTCATGAATGTAGAGTTGTCACCAGGATGCTGCTATCTCTTGTCAATAGTCACCCATCTCTAGGCAAAAAAAGCTTAGAAATTTACAAACAGAAATGAAAAAGTTATGTTAATAAAGATTTAGAATATGCAGGTAGATATGGTGATGCATGTCTGTACTCCTTCCAACACACAGTGAGTCCCAGGACTGCTGGGCTCAGTGGCGAGCAGAAACAATGAAAACCAAAGGCTTTGCAGTTGCTATGTGCAGTGACTGCGTGTGCTACTTGCTGATGAGTTCCTCTGTAACCATGCCCGTAAGCGCAGAGAAAAGCATGGGAACATTAGCGTTTCACAAACAATACCTTGGTAAACAGCAATCACCAGGGTTTATGCTTCCTGGAAGGAAAGGGTTGGCAAGTTAATTTGTCTTGTGTCTAAAGTGTCTCTTCCCTGATGACTTCCCACTCTATACCTGCCCATCAAGCAGCAGGCTCTGGGGTCGGGACACCGATTCTGACTACTGGATGAAGCTGCTTTCTGTAAGGGGGCATGGGAAGAGGATGAAATATCTCTTAGAAGCCTTAACAGTTTTGTGACGAAGGATGTTTGGAACTCAGACCCTGCTGTGTGGCAGTGCTCCCGAGAACTGAGGGAGAAATACAGCTGCCTTCTGCCAGTCTGCGTGTGTTTGTGGAATATTTCAGGTCGTTAGTTTAGTTCATCTTTGCTGTTGTGATAGAACACGTTGATGAAGGTAACCCAGGGGAGAAAGGGTTTATTTTAGCTTCTGATTCCAGATTATAGTCCATCATAACAGGCAAGTCAGTTTGAAGGAGGTGGCCTTCACATCAGATCACATCTACAGTCAATGCAGAGAGAAATGTATGCATGCATGCTTGCTGCTCAACTTTTTAAATACAGACCAGGAGCCAAACTCAGAAATGGTGCCACTCATAGTCGGTGGGTCTTAACCCATCACTTAATATAACCCAGGTAGTTCCTCCCAGACTTAACTGCAGGGCAACCTGATCTAAACAGTCCTTCACTGAGACTCCTTGCCCAGGTGATCCTAGACTGTGGCAAGCCGGCAATTAAAGCCAACCACCTCACCAGCCCGGCTTCGAGGCTTTTATTATGGAGCAAAAAGATTTTAAAATGTGTGACGTAAGAGGAGTCAGAGTTTTAACTTGGAACCAGGACATATTTAGCTTGGAATAAGTGGGGCTCGCGGTAATATTAAAATTCTCTTTACGTTTCTTTCTGAACGTTGCAATACAGTCTAAGCAGCTCTGTGGGCTTGATGGATGGCAGTGGGGACAGCAGGTGGTGCCTGGAGCAAGATTAGAGGTGAAGCAGCAGGTCTGGTGAGGCCTGGTGCGGTGCACAGGGGCCTGCTGCTACCCTTGTGTCATTGGACCCGGGGAAGATCAGCGAGGGAAACTCCTCCTTAAACACATTCACTTTGCAGGGCCTTATTTCCCTTCCCCACTCCAATTTCCCTGGCTCATTTTCTCTTAATTGGTCCTGATTGGACGTCATCATAAATCAGAATAATTTCTCTTTCATGCTCTTCAAATTTTAACTTACCAAAAAAAAAAGTCTTTAGCTGGAAATGTCCATAAAAAATGAATGTCAGTGGTTTCATCTTTAACAGGAAGAAAATGAAACTCAGACATTCTTGGAGTCACAGTCAAACTACCTCAGTATGATTGTGAATTGATTTATACAGGGCCTTTAAGAAACCTCATGTCCTTTTTGGAATATACTGAGCAGGAATCACTCTTGCACAAATCTAGAAATTATAGCCACCCGTGAAGTTAAATGCTATATCTGTCTTAGCCCGGGTCTGTACTAGGCTGATAATTTACTTCAAGACTCAAAAAGGCAATTTGACTCTGCTAGCTAGTTCTCAAAATGACTTATTCAATACTGAGTATTTAGATAGAGACTAAAGATTCCTCTCCCTTTCCTGGGCTGCTACCTTCCTTCCTTCATTCTTTCCTTCCTTTCTTCTTCCCTCCTTCCTTCCCATCTCATCCTTCTTACCTCCCTTCTTCTTTCTTAAATTCCTTCCCTCTATCCTTCCTCTCTATTTCCTTCTTTCTATGTCTTTACCTTCCTTCCCTCCTTCCCTCCCTCCCTTCTGTCCTCCCTCTCTCCCTCCCTTCTTCCTTCCCTCTCTTCCTGCCTCCCTTCTTCCTTCCCCTTCAATTCCCTCTCTCTATCTCTTCTTCCATCCCCCCTCCCTCCCTTTCCATTCCTCCATTTTTAGCTCACACACTGAGGTGTAGGCGGCCTTGCTGTCACTCACAGGAGCTGTGTGGAAGAGATAGCCTTTGTAGGGCTAGAGACTGCTCACATCGCCTTAGTTCCAAGGTTGCAAATGGCAGCAATCTGCATACTGGTGGTTTCTCGTTATTGCTTCAAGTAATTAAAAGTCTACCATATGCAAGACACACATGCTTTGGTGTTTATGAATTTGCTAGAGATCAAGTCTAGATTATGAAGATTGGCTGTACTGCATATAAGTCATGTCATTCTGAACAGTCACAGAAAGAGCTTTATCCAGTCTATCAACTTCTTTTAGATTGCAGCATGCATGTAAAGACATTTTAGTAAAATAAGTCTAGGAATGTAACTTAAGTCAAAGACTAACCTTGTGATCTGGAAAGTTCTCCTTTCTTTGTATGTAGCATTAAGGAATTGAATCTAGGGCCTCATACATTCTTAGACCAGCACTGAACTACATCCTCAGTCTTGAAAGGTTCTTTGTGCTTTTATCTCACTGTGCTAATGGAGTACGGAGCAGGAAGGCCCTGTGTTCAGAGCTCTGAATTCATTCCCTCTCTTTCCTCATAGCTCCACAGAGACCCCTCCTAACACTAATCGCTCATGCTCCCATGGCTGCTGGGGTGGGTGGGTGGGGCCATGTTCTATTTTACATTATGACTCTGTGATGTTGATCATGTCCAGATATTGTCACATTTGCTTTAGCTGCTTTTGTGTGGGTGTGATGCCTAAAATGGTAAACACCAGTTTTGATGCCACAAAGCATGGAAGCTTCATCCTGCGTGTGATGCACTCATGGGAGGTACCAAGGAGTCCCAAAAGGGATAACTTATACTATATGCACAGCGGCGGGCACTGGATGAACTGGAGCGATTCCATCAGGGAGCCTGTGAGAGAGCCTGAGAAGGTGGCTTTGTCTGTATTTTATCTACTGTTTAACCATTCTTCTCAATCCCAGGGCTGTTCACACTCATCTAGTGACAAGAATATCTGATGGAGGTGGGTCTTGTATCTTATCTGTTGCTTTTATTGGTTAAAGAAAACTGCTTGGCCTGATAGGACAGAAAATTAGGTAGGTGGAGTAAACAGAACAGAATGCTGGGAGAAAGAAGCCGAGTCAGTCAGTCGCCATGATTCTCCCACCCAACACAGACACAGGTTAAGATCTTCCCTGGTAAGCCACCTCGTGGGCTACACAGATTATTAGAAATGGGTTAGACCAATATGTAAGAGCTAGCCAATAAGAGGTTATAACTAACCAGGCAGTGTTTAAAAGAATACAGTTTCCGTGTAATTATTTCCTGGCATAAGCTAGCCATGCGGGAGCCGGGGCGGCCAGAACGCAGCCCCACCGCTGCTACTTTCAACAAATATCAGAGGCTGTGGACTGCTCAGATTTGGTGAGTGGCATCAACGGGACACCTAGAAAAAGCTGGTCCTAGTAGGTGTGTAATACAGAAGTCTGCTAGGTCCCCAGACCTATGGCTATTCCAGTACCTCTTTAGGAAGAGCTGGAAATATTTAAACAGTCTCAGGTGAGATTCTGCTTCCCGCTTATTGAGATGAGGCAATCGTGTTCACAGGCTAAGATGCTGCCTGTGTCCTATGCTGTTAGTCATCTGTGGAAGATGAGGGGAGAGACAGTTGGAAAGGTGAATAAAGAAAGGGGCGGAGAAGGGAGAGACCGGGTGAAGGAAAGACTGGATTCCTTTGGGAAGCCCCCACAGTGTGTTAAGCACAGCACTGCTGATTTACATTCAGAAAGTGAAACTCTTTGTCTGGTCCTTTTGTCGTTCATCCCAGTGACTACGGTATGGAGATTTATAGCTTACAGATTAAGAACTAGTAACTTAAAATCGCTTTTTATTTCTCCGCTGAGGGAGCATCTTTGGTCAGTGGAAAAGAAGTGCTCACTGAGATAAGGCATTGTCTCCCTCCCACTCCTAAATAAGCATCCTGGGCCCTGACAGAAACTCAGCACCCCCAGGAAGCTCCTCCCAGGCTGTGAGAGTTTTCCTGTACTTTAGCTGCAGCAAGATTAGTGATAAGAGAGATGAATAAAGACGAGAGACCAATTAACAGGCTGGACGTCCTTTATCTCAGCACTGACAGGGAAACAAAAGCTTTGCTCCTAGAAGGTGGTTTCTAGAGAACACAGAGACTGAAAGGAGCATCCCTGTGGAGGAGGGCTGCCTAAGACAAAGCCTCATTGTGAAAACCACTCTTCCCAACAAGACTCTTAGAATTTCCTCCCTCCCTCCCTCTCTCCAGCCCTCCCTTCTTTCCTCCCTCACTCCCTTCTTTCCTTCTTCCCTCCCTCCTGCCCTACCTTCTTTTCTTTCTTTGCTTTGTGTTTGTTTGTGTTCTTAGTATGGGTGTGGGGTGTTCCTATGCAAACACACCTGGAGGCCAGAGGTCTATGAGTTGGGTGTCTTTCCCTGTTGTTCTCCAGCTTATTTTGAGATAGAGTCTCTTCTGGAACCTGGGAACTCACCAGTTGACTAGGCTAGTTGACCACTGAGCATCCAGGATCTTTTCTCTACCTCCCAACACTAAAAGGGGACAAATAGTTGGCTTCTCAAATGCTAAATCAGACATATTTCCTTTTTCCATTTCAGTTGTTGATTAAGTATTGCTTTTCTTCAAATCTTGAATATATAGAAAAAGTGACTTTTTACAAGAGTGTTCATCTTCCTGTGCACTATATATATATCAATTAAAAGTAAATATAACTGAAAACTTTATGAAACAAACCTGCTCCTTCCTGTAGGAAAGGGATACTTTGATGTCTGATTTTTTATTCACCCTGCGATGCGGAAACTCCCCTGATAATTTATTGATTTTTGAGAGTGAGAGATCAACCAAAAGGGAAAATTCTAGAAGGACTGCCATAGCCAACTTTGTATTTAGCTTATTCCTTTTGATGAAAGACTTTTATTTTGCGTATGCTATTACATAGCAAATCTTTGTAATATACTTTGAAGAGTAACAGAATATACTCTACAGCAGCTTGGTAGCTTTGTGTTATTAAATTCCTATTGATATATGGCCAGGGCTGCCAGCTCTCTGTTTAAAATCATAGGGTTTGGGATGAACTTTAGTTGAGTTTGGCGATCTTCTTCTCTATTTAAACCAAGTTTACTTTCCAGAACTGAAAAGCCGTGTGCTCCTCTTCTATCTTCTTGATTATTGACAGTACTGGACCAGTGCCTTCTTTGTTCACTGTACACTCAATGTATTTTTATCTATTATGTTTTTCCCATCTAATGACATGTTCAAGAAATGCCATTTAGCTGATCTGTTGAGTGGGAGGTCCTGGTTACTAATATGAGGATGTGACTCACCTTATTTCTGAGCCAGTACGATCGGTGGAGTTCGAATTAGATGAACAGCCTGTTTCCACCTCTCACTTAAGTACGCCTGTCAGAGCAAGATAGGATGCTTTATGTAATTGCTTTTCTTCTCATGTGCTAATTTCTTTGTAGAACTGTAGAAGAGTGCATCGTTTGAAACCTTGAAGCTTAGCTCCAGCAAGTAATAAACGGTCCAAGGAATTTTCTTACATTCCTGACATGCTCCCTCTTTCTTTCATATGTCTAGGAATAGTATTCACTGAACTCTTAAATGTTCAAGGTCTTGGGTTTAAGAAGACTTTCTCACTCCCCTGTCAGGAAAGAGTCACTGTCCCTCTCCTATCATGGCACTTTCTTGCTTTTCCTCCCAGAACTAACTTCCCATATTTCTACAACATTTTGAAATTCATGAATCTTGTGCTGAGACCTGTATCACCATGTCCCTAACATCCTTGTGAGTGTCTGATGCTGTGTAGGTACTGGATACTTTAATCTCCTCTTTTGTAGTTTATCTGCATGCACATGTACATATGCACCCCTGTGCCCCACACTCATATAATAAAAAAACAAACAACTATTTGCCCCAATCTTTGTATCTACTGACTGTCATTTGCCTCTCACAAAGTGTTGAGCCCTCAACCCACACAGGAGTTTTTAAACTTGTGTTATACAAAAGGGACTCATCTGACAGTGCGACATTTACTAGTTGTAGAGTCTAGAGGTAGAATGGTCACTGTTTTTTGCTTTCCCAAAGGGAAAATGTTTATTCTGAAAATGGAAAGTATATGGTAGGCTATGCATCCAGATTTCAAACTAGCAGGTAGGCTTGCTGATGCGAGATCCTCACACTAATTACGTTGAGAATTTGGCTGCTGTAAGAAGCTGTGCTGAATCACAGCTTTTGACTACGTAAGTTGGAGTCGTCTGCTAAGTTTTGGAAAAAACATAATGCCTTGAGTCTACTGCTTAACCCATTGAATGGGAACATGAGTAATGAGTTACAGGCATGTGCACATTTTCTTGGAGGCTAAGGGGATGATTATAGTGATGTATTGTTTATGTTTTAACAAAAACAATGCCTAAAGCTGGAGTGCAGACTAGAGGCCATGGAGTGGTGGCACACACCTTTAATCCCAAGACTCAGGGAGACAAAGGTAGAGGGATCTCTGTTAGTTCAACGCCACCCTGGGCTACACAAGATTGAATTTGTCTAAAAGAGAAACAGAGCCCACACAATGGTGATCCTAGCACTTGAGATCTCATGCTTTTAATCCTAGCATGAGGCAGGTGAAGACAGGTGTGATACAGATGGGTGGAGAGAGAACTATAAGGCAGAAGGAGACAGGAGCCCAGTGCAATCTGAGGTTTGGTGGAGGCAGATATAGTCTGGAAATACAGTCTGAGAACAGGATCGTACCTTTGGTCTGAGCACTGGCAGAGGTAAAAGGACTTCCTAGTGACTGGCCTCTCCGCTTTTTTGATCTTCAACATTAGCCTCTATATCCAACTCCTGGTTTTTATTATTAAGACCAACTAGAATCCATGTAATGAAAGACTTACTGGGTGCAGTATCTGCTGTGTCAGCATAAAAACCGTTAGCCTGAGTTAAGTTAGCCACAACTTAAAGTCATTCATTCTGCACTCTCTTCTTGAATAAGGACAATAATTGTCTCTTGTTTTCCATTTCCTCATTTTTTTCTCCTGAATTTTAAACTCTATTACCTGTGTAAATGCTGGGGATGGCTCTTACCTGTAGCCCTCAGCACTGGGAAGGGGAGTGGAGACAGGCAGACCCCATGCTCAGTGGCCATTCGGCACAACTGACTTCAAGTGCTTCAGGTGCAGGAAAAGGTCTTGTCTTAATAAATAAAGGTGAAAATGATCTTGTAAAGCAACCGATGTCTATTTCCGGCCTTCACATGTGTGTATACGCCACCCCCATGATACATCTAAATTACCACATGTCATTCTGCTGTATGTCAAAGGTCAAAGGGGAAGGTGAACTTTTGGTGTTTGGCAACAAAAAATTTGTGTCCGGTGTGTTGATTATGCTCCTTTGAAAACCAATAAAGCAACAACTACATCAACTGCATGATACTTAATTTCGTAGATACATCCAGAGTGTTAATTTATGCTACGGTCTGATTGATTGGTTATAAAGCAATATGGGACATCTACACTGTGTTCTCCGGGATGATGCACTTCCTGGAAGCACGCCACACAGCCTTCTGTAGATGGATCATCTCCTCTGCCCACTCACCATATGCATTCCTGTTTTTTCTGTTTTAAGTCAGGGTTCAGGGCTTTTCTCCTTCAGCACATTTTTTTTTTTTAAATAAGCAGTCTTATCAACTCTTGTTTCACAAACCCCATGGCTTGTGAATTCATTCCCAATTTCCCTTTGTCCATCTCAGTGTTTGATATGCATGTCATTAGCAATCTGGGAGCTCTTAATAGAAGTTCAGAAAATTTAGTATGAGCTGCAAGGGTCTGAGTCATGTGGACTCAGTGATGACTGTCCCATAAATATCTGTTGACGAGGTGAGTAGACGGGCCTGCTCGCTCCATCTAAACATTTCACAAGGAAAAAAAAGATGGGGGGGGGGTGTTGTTCTCAGTTTGTTCCTGTGAAATAAAAATGAAAGGGTTTTCTTTTTTTTTTTCTTGTGTCTGACTTTCTTTTGCAGACTTCTCCACCAGCTGGCTAGTGGCCAACTTTGTCAGAGCGGAAACATCAGAGAACCAGAAGAGAGGTTCTCAGCTGATAAATATTTGATTTTCATGGTATTGAGAGGTTTAAAGAAATGGAAAGGAGTTTGCCTAATGGGAGTTGTGTTTAATATAGCAAGGAAGATCACCAATAACCAGGTCTCTTTCCCTTTGTGATGGCCGGTGGGTATCTGACTTTATCAGGCTTATTGTGTTACAGACCGTGTTGGACGATGGGGCGAAGCTGAGGGGGGACCGCAGTGCTCCTGATCCCACAACAGAGGCACAGCTGAAGGGAATATCCTTAGATTTTCTTCTCTTCTATAAGCTGTGATAAATATTGTATGTCTCAGCAGCACAGGGAAAGACGATTGATCCTTTCTCAGTGATATAGACATGTGGCCGTATATGCTATATGCAGAATGAACGATGGAGAGAGAACAGGGAGGAGGGGGGCGAGGAGAGAGATGCAGGTGGTTATGCATAGGATTGCCAGTAGCGATATATCAAAGGGATGTCAGGAGTGGGAGAATGCATGATGGATTTTATCTCTCATTTAATCATTTGTTGCTTTTCTGTCATCAAACTTTTGTTTCATTATAAGTTTTCTTTCTCTTCTCCCACCCCAAAAGTTCCAATGAAATAGACACAATTAGGACAAACCCCAAACTTGACTGAACTAAATACTTAGGAAGACAATGTGCTCTCTTTGGTGGAGACTGTAAGTCTCTTACAAAGGACGCTGCTGCGGATCCAGTCGGCTTTGAGAACATTGCACTTGAAATTGCTCCAACCTTAAGAATGATGCAGGCCATTCTCAATGGGGACAATACTGCCACCAAGGGAGGAATAATTGGCTTTTGGGCAAAAACAAAATGTATTAGAGAGCTTTATGCTTCATGACCCTCCATTGGGCTATTTGTACAGATAAATACATGGAGTGAGTCTTTTACTTTGGCTTCTCTTTGCAACCGGCAGCTTTACTTATGGAATATTTTCTTGGCTGCATGCATTATTTTGGAGGCTTCATAACCAAATGACTTTCAAAGGACATTGTTTTGATGGAAACTTGGTTTTAAGGCTGAAAGCTGGGAGCTGGAGGGATGGCTCAGTGATTGTGAACACTTACGCAACTTGCAGAAAGCAGGGGTTCAATTCCCAGTAGCCATGTGTTCCTAACTGCCTGTACCTCCAGTCCCAGGAAACCCAACACCCTCTGAAGTCCTCCATGGACTCTGCCATGCATGTGGTGCACATAAACTTGCACAGGCACACACACACACACACACACACACACACACACACACACACCTAAAATATTATTAAAGGAACCCATTAACAAATCTTGAAACAATATTAGCAACTGAGTGAGATGTGTAGATATTCAGGCCGCACTCCAAATTCTCAATGGATTATTTACTTGTTCTTCTAAACATATTTATTTTGGAGAGAGTAAGAGATGAATGATTTCTTGAAAATTTGGAAAGCTGTGTCATCTTCTGATTATAAATACTATACTGTGGACCTACAGAAAGGCAGGGGATAACATGTGTGACTTTACTCGAGCAGTTGAGATGGGTTTCTGAGTTCCTCTAAGAACACAGATTGTTTCCCATCTTTCTTTATAGTCTGAACATTATTCAGTACTTCATTATGAAGTGTCTCATTGGCTAGCTTAAGTTTCTAGAAGTAAATAATTAGGATAAAAATACATGTTCCTTAAAATACCTTTGTTCTTTTTTTTAAAGAAAGATTCAGGCTGGCCTTGAACTTGTGAATGGAAGGTATAGAATAGGTAGTTATAGAATGGCAGGTATAGAATATATGGGTATAGAATATGTAGATATAGAATAGGTAGGTATAGAATAAGTAGGTATAGAATGGTAGGTATAGAATCTGTAGGTATAGAATGGTAGGTGTAGAATAAGTAGGTATAGAATGGTAGGTATAGAATCTGTAGGTATAGAATAGGTAGGTATAGAATAGGTAGGTATAGAATGGTAGGTATAGGATGGTAGGTATAGGATGGTAGGTATAGAATATGTAGGTATAGAATGGTAGGTATAGAATAGGTAGGTATAGAATGGTAGGTATAGAATAAGTAGGTATAGAATGGTAGGTATAGAATAGGTAGGTATAGAATGGTAGGTATAGAATAAGTAGGTATAGAATGGTAGGTATAGAATGGTAGGTATAGAATCTGTAGGTATAGAATGGTAGGTATAGAATGGTAGGTATAGAATAGGTAGGTATAGAATGGTAGGTATAGAATATGTAGGTATAGAATGGTAGGTATAGAATGGTAGGTATAGAATAAGTAGGTATAGAATGGTAGGTATAGAATGGTAGGTATAGAATGGTAGGTATAGAATGGTAGGTATAGAATAAGTAGGTATAGAATGGTAGGTATAGAATAGGTAGGTATAGAATGGTAGGTATAGAATAAGTAGGTATAGAATGGTAGGTATAGAATGGTAGGTATAGAATCTGTAGGTATAGAATGGTAGGTGTAGAATAAGTAGGTATGGAATGGTAGGTGTAGAATGGTAGGTATAGAATAGGTAGGTATAGAATGGTAGGTATAGAATCTGTAGGTATAGAATGGTAGGTGTAGAATAAGTAGGTATAGAATGGTAGGTATAGAATATGTAGGTATAGAATATGTAGGTATAGAATGGTAGGTATAGAATATGTAGGTATAGAATGGTAGGTATAGAATAGGTAGGTATAGAATGGTAGGTGTAGAATAAGTAGGTATAGAATATGTAGGTATAGAATGGTAGGTATAGAATATGTAGGTATAGAATGGTAGGTATAGAATATGTAGGTATAGAATGGTAGGTGTAGAATAAGTAGGTATATAGGTATGTGTCCTGGCTGATGTTTTGATTTTAATGCCACTTTTGTTTGTTCAGCTTTCAGAATGGCTGACTATCTTCCTATACCCTCAGTGGTACTGGGTAGTATTGTGGTAAAACCCTTAGCTAACTTAATCTGAAGAGATAGAAAAATGTTGCTTAGAGCCAATAGTGAATGTGGCATGGAATGAGAGGTATCCCATGATTAAAGTGCTTGCTGAAAAAAACAAGAAGACCAGAGTTCAAAATCTCAGAATCTATGTAAATGGTGGATGGGCTTGACTCACTTGCTAGTCAAGCTCTGGAAAGTGGAGGTAGGGTGTCTCCCAGCAAGGTAGAGAGCTGGATGGACTGTCCTTATAGGGGAAGCCATTGTGGGAGATTCCTGATATTAGTCTCAGGCCTCTATAGGAACACACAGGAGCACACACACAGACATGGACACACACATAGAGACACACACAGGGACACACATACACAGGGACACACACATAGGGACACACACACAGGGACACACACATAGAGACACACACAGGGACACACACACATAGAGACACACATACACAGGGATATATGCTCACAGGGACACATACACAGGGACACATACATAGAGATACACACAGGGACACACACAGAAGGACACACACATAGAGACACACACGGGGACACAATACACGGGGACACAATATACAGGGACACATGCACACAGGGACACACACACAGACACACACACCGGGCGCACACCACAGTGACACACACACACACGCACACACACACATACTGTTGGAGATCCTCAATAGTGACTTGTAGACTTGTAGAATATGTAAGGGGCCTGTCTGCTTAGTGTTGCCACATGCTTCCTGTTGGGAGAAACCTAGGAATATTTACAGTCCAATAGCCACAGGAAATACCTCTCTAATTCTCTCTATGTACTCACCAGAGTTCTCCAGTAACAGGAGTCGTTGGATCTATCTCTCTCCCTCTGTATACATACATACATATATATGTATGTATGCATATATGCACATGCTGATATACACACAGCAAGATAAAAACAGGCAGAGATTATTAATAGATGAAAGATGGATAGATGTAGGGGATAGCTAGGGGGTTGACTCATACCCCACAACAAATTGTCTGAAAACTGGAGACACTGGGATGCTGGTCCTGCATCTCAGTCCCAGCTTGAAATGTAGGAGGGAGAGAGGCCGCCTGTTGGTTCCTGGCCGCTTAGCCCCGAAATGATCACATAGAAACTTTATTATTTAAAACACTACTTGGTCAATTATTTAAGAGTATTGCTAGCTATCTCTTACATCTAGAATGAACCCATCTCCATTATTTTATATTTTACCACGAGCCTTGTGGCCTACGGGCAAGGTTCCACCATCTGTCTCCAGCAGGGCTACATGGCATCTCCCTGACTCCACCTTC
Organism: Microtus pennsylvanicus; assembly: GCF_037038515.1. Lineage (NCBI taxonomy): Eukaryota > Metazoa > Chordata > Mammalia > Rodentia > Cricetidae > Microtus > Microtus pennsylvanicus. The sequence goes on along the minus strand of NC_134586.1, from coordinate 12,119,014 downwards.
TCTCTCCCAGCATTCAGATTAGTTTTCCCTGCCTAGCTCTGTTCCCCTGTAGCTCTGCTATAGGCCCAAAGCAGTTCCTTTGTTTATCAAGGGTAATCACAGCATATGTAGGGAAATCCCACATCACCGAAAGTCATAGCATCACCTAGGAGACACCCCCCTGGCTGTGTCTGTGTGGGGATTTTCAGAGAACATTTTCTGAGGAGAGAAGACCTACCTTGAATGTGGGGTGGGACCTCTCTCTCTGTCTCTCTCTCCCCCTCCTTCTCTCCCTCCCTCCCCCTTCCTTCCCTATCTCTCTCCATCCCACTTCCCCTGACTATGGACTCAATGTGACCCTGCCTTCCTGCTGAAGTCTCCTCAGGCAAGGAGCCCACACTCACTCTTCCTTTTTAATTTTTTTTTGTGTAGTATTTAGTCACAGCAAATTAGACAAGTAACTAGAACAGTCAGAAAATCTGTTATTATAACATTTAGGCCAAATATAATCTCAGGCCCAAAGCCTGGCAATCAAGGGGGGATGCTAGTTCGTGAGTCCTGGAGTGCACAAGTTCAAGAGGCTTTGGTTCTGATGCCCAAGTGTGGAAAGGTGTCCCAGGAGGGGGCTCCTCTTATTTAGGTCTAGCCGACCGCCAGCTGATTGGTGGCATAGTGAGGGCAGATCTTCCTCTCCCAGTCCAGCAAACTCTGCCTATCTGCTAAGAAGCACCTTCCTAGACGCACCTGCCATACTGCCTCACAGTTCCCTAAGCATTCCTAAATCCAGCCAAGTCAACATCTAAAGTGTGCCTTCTCCCTCTGTTATCCTGAAGAGCCAAACTGGCCACATGAATTCATGTGCAAAATGAACAGTTTCTCCCTATGTAACCTGTCATATGCAGGTACTGAAAATTCTCTATAGTATTGCCTGTGTCTTTGTCCAAAGACATGCTAATGTCTAGACCAGAAGTTCTCAACCTGTGGATCATGACCCCATTGAGGATCCAATGACCCTTTCACATGGGTTGCCTAAGACTATTGAAAAATTTAGATATTGACATTATGATTCATAATAGTAGCAAAATTACTAGTTATGAAGTTGCAACAAAAATAATTTTACAGTTGGAGGTCACCACTTCATGAGGAACTGTATTAAAGGGTCGCAGCATTAGGGAGGTTGAGAACCACTGACCTAGACAGTCTGTGTTGTGGAGATGGGCGGAGTTTACCCAGCACCAGCTATGGGAGTGTGTGCCAACTTCTCAAACTGCCCAGTTCATTCCATGCTAAGAAGTTTAGTGCTCAGTGAAGTACACTTCACAAAAAGAAAAGAAAGAAACTCGAAGGTGACTTTGTTCTGGTTCTGATTTGAACACTATCACGGTATCCGTAAGAAAGAAGTGGGCCTCTAAAGAGCTTATCATCATAATAGCAATATTTTTAAAGTGATAAACTTCAAAACCAGAAAGGGTTTTTGTTTGTTTTCCTTCTGGGATAGATAGTGTCCCGAAGGGTGTTCCTCTGGGAAATCCTTGTCAGAGGATGAAAGGAGCGAGGTTTATGGAGGCAGTGCCGGCTCCCATTTCCTTCAGAAAAAACAAACAACAGAAACGTTAGCTGCTGCAGGAATTTGCTGTGTGGGTATAGGAAGATCTGCACCTACCTGCTGTTCACTGACCCATCACAAAGGAAGAGGGCGCTGGCTTATTTGATCAACGTATCTCATTAGGATTCTGCCTAAATAGAAAGAGGCAGAAGGAGGAGAGTGTTGAGATTCAAGTCTCCTTGGCCTCAGACTCTTCATAAATTGGTTATGACAAGAACCAAACTCCCAGCTGGAGAACAGGAGACCTGGGCAAATGTTCACTGGGTTTACTTAAGTCACCGTGGGTCTCAGGGTGGCAGCACCTGTACTTGTAGCCAGAACTTATTCTAAGCAGCAGGGTTTAGCCGAACCAGCTGAGTTTGACTTTCTTGTAGTCTCCAAGGAATTCCTGATTTGTTTCTTTTAAATCTTTCCTTGTATTTGCTTATTTGTGCGTGCGTGTCAGCGGATGGTGCACCTGCCACAGTGCATGTGTCAGGGTCAGAGGGCAACTGTGGGAGTTGGTTCTCTCCTGCCACCATGTGTCTTGCAGGGAGTTGTACTGTGGTTGTCAGGCTTGGTGACAAGAGTCTTTATCAGCTGAGCCATCTCATCAGCTCTGTTACGTAAGCTTGCACTCGTGCGTGGGCACGTGTGTGTGTGTGTGTGTGTGTGTATGTGTGTGTGTGTGTGTAAGAGAGAGAGTAAACAAACTCAAAGGTGGCTTTGTTTTCTTGTTTTTATTTTGTTTAAACACTATCACAATATCCATAAAATATGATGTCAGCCTCTAATGGGTTGGATTTTGGCACAGGTTCAATGCTGACAGGAGCATCATGGCAGAGGCAGAACACAAGGCCACACACTCCAGACCTCCTTGGGCATTCCACATATGCACACAGAGACACACATATGCATAATTAAATAACAAATAATAAATCCATAAGAAAAGGATGTGCTTGGGATGGAAGGTAAATCTTGAACGTCTGGTACGATCAGGAGACAAGAGATAGGCAAAGACCATAAGAAGGGGGCTGCAGCCTTGAACATAACCTACCAGGCCATCTTATCTCAATGAGGAAGGGAGGGAAGAAGCCCCTGAGAGGCAGACAGAAGTAGAATTGAGGTCCACGTGTCCCAATGACCTGACCTAACTGCCAATGCTTGGGAATTTGCTAAGGACCCTGAGGGGTTCAAGAGAGGTTGGCAGCGGGTCCCAGGCATGAGCGAAGCTGACTGGATTGCTGTTCTTCAGACTCATCCTAGGGTCATTAGTGATCCTGATGAGGAAGAAGAGCAGGTCACTAGTTGCTGCCAAGGAACTCACACTCTGCAGAAACACCATGGAGAAGGCAGATTTTCACAGAAACTTACTTGACATTGAAAACCTCAAGCATCATTCAGTGTTTCTCCACCTTCTCCTCTAAGCCAGAGAAGGCAAAAGTCATGATTACAGTAATTTATCTGATAACTACTGTCTTCTAATTACATGGGAGAACCTTGTAGCCTCTTTTCTTTGGAGCCTCCATCCCCATTCATGCAGCATCCAAGCGAAATCCCCTGTGGACCCTTGTCTCAAACACACTAGCATCCAATAGGAGAGTTTTAGGAATCAGATGGAGGCCACCAAGAAGGCAGCTGAGGTGGAAAGGATTTCCCCCACCGAAATCGTGGTAGTTAGTGACCGTCATCATCTGTGTCACCAGGATGCAGCCTGTCAGAGTTCACAGATTCTGGCATCTTGTAGGAACACATGGGGGGCATGTTTTGAGATTTCTGTGGAAGGGCTCGCCCTGTGGTAACGTTTTTACAAATGATCATTTTCTGGAAGGTAACCGAATAAAAACAAAACAAACAGATAAAGCTGATGCCCGGTCTCTAGTCCTGGCACTTGGGAAGGAGCGGCAAGAGGATCAGTAATGCCGTTATTCGCTAAAGGCTATGCTCATCCACGGAGGAGTTGGAGGCCAGCCCAGGCTACAGGAAACCCCATCTAAAAACAGTAACAGGCTGCTATGTCTTAAATGGCAAACTGCTTGCTGCACCTCTACGAAGATCTGTTTACATTCCCAGGACCCATGCAATAACTGCCGTGTGTGCCAGCATGTGTCTGTGACAAAGACCTGCGTGGGTGGATACAAGCGGAACCTTGGTGCTGGTTGGCCTGTCACTGTAGCCCAATTGGCGAGCTTCTGGTGACAGAGGAAAACGGTAAGAGGAAGTGACCCTGGTGTGTGGGCCTCTGGCTTCCTCACTTGGGTGATCGCGCGTCCGTATACCCGTGTGTACACACCCGAACCTGTACACATTCACACACTATGTAAAACCGTCCTACAAAACCAGACACAAGAAAACAATGACATAATCGTCACCCCTTGCCACCAAGGCTGTTATAAATGAGCCCGCAGCGAGTGAGCTACATTGCTGAAGCCATTAGCTCAGAGTTGGCTCTGAGGGGCTTATGCACTCATCTATGGACGACCCCAAGCCCATCTGGGGTGACCATTAATTCTTTTACTGCTTTCTTATTACATTAATTTTTTTTTATTTTAGTAAGACACACTTCACATAAAAGTTACCATTTAAACACACTCATTCAGATCTCCCAAGGGGAATCTGTCTCTTTTTAAATCTATCTGTATCATATAAAACAAAGAGCCAATTGCAACACCATCAAGGAGAGAAGGGCTCTCAAAGGATATCTGGGGAGTGTACACGAGGTTTGCTAAGATGTCACCTAATTGCAGAAAGGAGTGAAGGATTGCTCGTGAGCGTCTGAACCGCAATGAATGCAAATGAGCAGTTCTGACACATCAGTAATCTCAGCGGCCTGTTCGCTGAGGCAACAAAGACTTGCCCAGCAGATAGAGACTCCTGCTTGTGGTAAGTCAAATAAGTGTAAAAGCCGACATATAAGAGAGTGGGAAGCAGAGAGACGAGGCTGCAGGAAAGCCGCTGGAGGAATTCATGAGGCAGGAAGAAGAGACAGAGAACTTAGGAACTAAATAAATAATTAAGTGGAAACTCTGAAAAAGACAGAGCAGAACAAAACAAAACAAAAAACCCAAACAAACATGAAATTGGGGATTGAAGACATGGCCCAGACAGAAACATACTTGCTGAACAACTGTGATGACTTGAGTTTGGATCCCCAACACTCAGGTACTTCCAGCACCAAGGAGGTAAAATCAGAGCCATCCTTGGAGGTCACTGACCAGCCAGTTCAGTAGATTTGATGAGCACCAGATTCAGTGAGATACCCAGTCTCAAAAACTCAAGTGAAGAAAAATAGAGTAAGATACCAGACACCGACTTCCAGCCTTTACACACGTGACACAAAAGTACATGCCCACAATAGACATACATATAACATAGCATTTACATATATACATATAGTACATATAAAATAAAAGTTACAATATATATACACACACACAAACACACAGTGTGAAATTGGAGGCTTGCTAGGCAAAGATCAATCAAAAAGAGTCAAATTCTAGCTTTGATTTATTACTTACTAGGGATAAATTTAGGTACTACATTTGAGAATATACACAATAGATGATTGCACGGTTAGGTCACTCAATGGGACTAAAGATTTTAGAATGACAGTGTCCTAAAGTTATGCAGGTAAAGTCCTCATCTTTCTGGGTTCTGGCAATCCATCCATCCATCCATCCATCCATCCATCCATCCATCCATCCATCCATGCATCCATCCATCCATCCATTCATGCATCCATGCATTATGTAATTAAACATTTCTTTGACATTCTCTAAGTTTCAGGCAAAAATTCTCTCAAAGTTGTGAGCAAGTTTATTCTTCTCATGGTCTTTGTATTTGGGGTAAGGAAAAATAAATAAAAACATATGTAAACAAGAAAACACCAGGCAGTAACATCTGCTATGAAGAAATTACAGCAGAATGGGAAAATAAAATATATAGATTTAAAAACACAGAATTATAGAATGCCTCTTTCTTCCCTTCTCTGTCCTAACACCCTTTATTTCTCCTTTTTTTTCACACATTTTAAAAAACATTTACTCGTTTGTGAATGTATGTGTGTCTGTGTTGGGGGGGGGAGGAGAGAGAGAAAGAGAGAGAGAGAGAGAGAGAGAGAGAGAGAGAATGAGCCACAGCACATATATGCAGGTCTGAGTACAGCTTACAGGAACAGGAATCTGTCATCTCCTTCTACCATGTGACTCCTGGGGATTGAACTCAGGTCATCAGGCTTGGCAGAAACACCTTTCTTCACTGAGCTGTTTTGACCATCCCCTCCACATATCTTATTGGAGCCCATACTAAGTGCTGGGCATATCTAGTTCTTATTTTCATACCACTTAACCCACACACAAGATAAAAAGTGAAATACTTAGAATGCAATAGACCCTCAGTAAATTATTTAAACGATTCAGCTGCTGTATGCTTAGACTGTATGAAATGAGGAATATAAGATTATCAGAAGAGAAGACCAAAAAAAAAAAGTACGAGGCATAATTAAGAGAGGAGCAGGTTAAAATTAGATGACAGTGAGTCTTATTGGCACAAATAATGACTCCATCAACATGGCATTTGAATAGCAGGAGGCCATCATTTATCTCACTTTCGTGTCTCATCTGCCTTGGGAAGTTGGAGAAAGCAGGGCGTTTTGCCAAAATTAGAAGCGATTTGAATTGTACGTATTACGAATGTTGACCAAAGCTTGTGCATGTCTCTATCTGAGTTCTGGTTGCTGACAAGAAAAAACTTTCAAGTTCAAAGAAAGTGGGAGTGAAGAGGAGGAGGGAGGGGGTAGATATGATCGAAATACATCGTATGAAATTCTCGAAGAATTAGTAGGACTATTTTAAAAAAGAAAATGAGGGTAGAGAGAGAATAAAGACGAAAAAGGCAGTGAGTTTGCGCTCATTGCAAAGAATCAGAGGGAAGCGGATCGACGCCCTCTGCGCAGGCGGAAGGGGAGACAAAGCGGGGAGGCAGTGATCCACAAAACAGAACCTGGGAGTTGCTACATTTGTTCAAGAGTCTAAGCATGTTGGGTGGGTGACTGACAAGCTCAGGGCAGTCTCCTCTGGTAAAGAAGCTGTCGGTGACATAAGCCAAGCATTTCCCTTCTGAATTCTCCTGGTAATAGCAATTTATCTTTCTCAAGCCAGGGTGGAAGCGGAGCGCCGCACGCTAATGCAGATGGGGGACCTTTCTGCCCACCTCATATGTAAATGCTATAATGGGATTTACCTGATTTAGCGATGGAGTCCAGTGGGGGCTCTCCCAGTTCATTGTCATTCCCACCCCTGCTCACATAGGCTATTTGGGTTTCTGGAAGGGATCAGCATTCAGCAGAGAAGAACTGTCACACTAATGCTTCTGGGAAGTATGGGTTTACCATAAAATCCAAACTGATCCGAAATCCCAGGAAGTTCCCGGGGTCTTAGAGTAGAAGTGGCTTATCTACATGGGACTTAGGCAGAGGGTGTAACTAGTGGTGTCTTGGTATTTCAATGCTCATGAATACACTCCCTCCACCTAAGGCATATAAATATAATCCATTAAGGAACTCACACAATTCCTTTATTTTTAGGAGATCACATTAAATATTTACGCCCCTCTGTCCTCTTAACCAATTCTTTTCCCTAAGAAAAAAAAGTATGTATATAGTGTGATTAAAAATTTACCTTGTAACAAATAACTTAAATTAGCACCTCCGTTTTCCCCTGTTCTCAGAGTTAGGCTGCATTGTAAAATAATAATCAGTTCTGAACCTCTCAGGCCGGGAAGACACCCTATCAAGGGTGGCAGGCAAGTCAAAACACAATGTGGAGTTCGTATCAATCAGAATGTCAAATGATCTCATTAGAGTCTCCGGTCTGGATGTGGGCGCATTTCAACGACTTTGCTTATCCTGCGTGGAAGTTTAGCAAAGATTAAGTCATTTAGTAGCGACAGTTGGCTAAGGCAGTCAAGTAGGGGCTTAGATGAGACATGAGACATGTCAGTCATGTTTCAGCAACTCTGCCTTGACAGGAGGCCATCGGGAGGAACCGCTGTCATTCAGTTCCTGCCCACAAGGGTGGGATTCTTCCTACTGAACATTTCTCCTCGGAATTTTATAACTTCCTTGTGAGCCCCTTCCCCACTATGACTGTATGCACCATAAAAATTAATTATTCCCTGAACATCATTGCCTGGAATTGTTATTTAATATAATGTAATTTTTGGAAGAAACCCCCCACTCAGTGTTGGAAAATAATATATTGAAAAGATGGCCTTTAGAATTTCCATAAGGAAATAATGTACTGGGGACTGGAATGTGGCTCAGGGGATAAGAAGGCTTGCTGTACAGATGTGAGACCTGGGATTACATACCTGGTGGCCACATAAGCCTAGCATGGCTGCATGTGCTGTTCCTCTATTAGGGGGCAGAGAAAGGGAGTCCCCAGAAAGTCATAGCCAGCTGACCCAGCAGAAATTTAGACTTCGGGTTCAGCCGGAGACCCTGTCCCAAGGCAGTGAAGTGGAGAGTAATCAAAAAAGACAGCTGATGTCTTGCGTTTGCATGGTTGCTCTTGTATACTGACGTGTAGACACCACACAGAGACACACAAAGAAACAATACATAAGTATTACAGAATTAAGCAATGACTCTTACATCATATCCAATTTATTTAATATTCAATTTCAAGATTTACTATTATCCTTCACGTCACCCAAAATATTTTCCTTAAAATAAAATCTACTTACCCTTATTTAGCTTAATTTTGAGAGTCAAACGTTGCTTTTGGTGCTGCCCTCCACTGAGGGAAATCCAAATGTCTGTAGGTGGTACAGATCATACACTCTAAACTCCTGCTAAAGCAGAAAAGCCTCGGCCTTCCAAGGGCCTGGGTCATACACCCCAGGTGCCATACAGACCATTTTACAAATAGAGTTTCTAAGATCTGTGACTTCTTTCTCTAGGAGGTTGGTGGTTGTCTGATCCTCACAAAGTCTGGAGCCTCTGAGTTTGTGCACATAAATACCACATAAAACAGCAAGCAGATTTGCTACACGAGGAAGTGAACTTGAAACAAAGGCCATCTGTCATCTAAGCAGAGATGTAAGTAGTTTTGACATTTTTTTTTTTTTTAGCTAAGGGAGGCATTCTATGAGCAATCACAAGGTTTATGACATTTTGTGGAAAGTGCCCAAGAAACCCAGCCACACAGCAGTGTCTGAACAGAGAGATGTCTCCCAGAGAAAGTTGTATTGGGCGCCATCACCACTGCTGGAACACAGAACATTTTCATTCTGAGAGGATTCTTCCGAGTTAGCTTATGTTTTCCTGCACTAAGTATCATCCTGGGGTTTTAACTGCTGATTGAAGACTTCAGAGAAAGACATGTAAGTAAGTTTGTTAGATGCTTTGATTAACATAAAGAAACAATATTTAGTTTTTATTTTATGTATATGTGTGAGTGCCTGTATATAGGCATATCCACACCATGTATATCTGGTGTCCATGAGGCCGGAAGAAGCCGTTGGATCCTCTGGAACTGAAGTTCCAGATGGCTGTGAGTCATGCAATATGAATGTTTGAAATAGAATTGATTCAGGTCCTCTGCATGAACATCAAATGCTCTTAACTGCTAAGCCATCTCTCCCTACTCCCCAGGGATGATCATTTGTTTTGTTTTGTTTTCAGAGAGAAATTTGGTTTTAAAAGTTGAGTTTTACTCTGAGATCTTGAAACGTTTTAGTGAGCAAACTGCTAAGAGCTGCCGTGAGAGCATACAGCAGTGAAGCACCAGCTAATTCTGATCTGAGAAACGGAAAGACGTATCTGCCGAAAACTGCTCCGGAGTGAGGCCCGCTAGAGAAGGATGTGTGCCAGGGCCTCCAGGGTGGCCCCGCCCCCTCCATATGGGGGTCTTGGCAGCAGCAGGGTGTGGGTGGATTTGCTGACGAGATGGCAGGAAGGTCAGATTAAGGAATGAAAGAATTCTTCATATAGGGACTTCAGTCTTCCTACTAACGGTTTGTTGAGTGTGAAGGAGGCAATGAGAAATAGGGTAAAATAAAAAGGACATTATTATGTAAGAACTCATTGTGGCATTCTAATTGAAATGAAAGTTCCGCTTGAAATGGAATCAAGTTACAGCGTTTTAAGTTTGTGCTTTTCCAGGGCGATTCCTCGTCACCTTAACATCCCCTTGCGAGGTATTTTAAGTTTTAATATATTTATTCATATGTCATTTAGGCTCTGTGAATGAATATTATCCAGAGTTAGAAACTGAATGATACAAAAGACATTGCTCCTGTGTTCACAGAATATTCTTTCCGGGCAGTGAAGATCTTCCTGGTAGGAGACTCAACTCCCTGAGGACAAAAATATTAGTAAAATAGACACTCAGTTTTGTCCATTGAGTGGATATTTGAACATGTTTCGATGAGGTAGCCATATAAAATTATTTTAAGCAGAAGTTTGAGTGTGAATGACCATTGATCCTCGAGTCAAAACTTCTGGCTTTGTGTCTTTGTTTGGATAATTCTGGAATTCTTACATCAACTTTCCAGCCTCAATTTCATTATCATGAAGACAATGCAGTACTGTCATACAAACTGTCAGGAGGATGTTCACAAAAGGCTTTGCACACCAAGCTTTTTATCTCCTAACACAAATGTTAGAATACAGCAGACAAGTGTTTCAAAGTGTGTCCAGCAGACTGTGACCATACTATAGATGTCCCCCCTGCCACCCCCAACAGAGAAACTCTATTCAGTACTTCTTAATAACATTTGACTCTCTGAAACTCAGTGGAAGCTTCTAGGCCACCTGGGTCCCTGTGTCCTTCTGATAGTGATGCCGTGACATCTATGAGAGTGAGCAGCATTTGAGTTTGGGAAAACTGCTTTGGGGAGCAGTGGGAGGCTCAACTCTCTTTGCCATCTTTGCTCTGAGAATAGAGTCTGAAATGATCTGTTAAGAGGTATGAATTCTGTCACTTCTGGATTAAAAACCCAGTTCCAATGTTCTCTGTGAGTTTGGAAGACTGACAATCTCTCTATCCCCTTTTCTCATTTGAAAGGTGAAGTATTGTTTCTCTGATATATAGGCCCAAATTTATTGAAGCAGAGGGAACACCTGTTTACTAAAAACTAACCAATCCTAATAAAAGAAGTGAAAAGAACTAAATGTTTGGAAAATATGTAAAGTTTATAGGTCTTTTGTGTGTTCATTCCTGGATGCCCAAACCTGAAATAATCACACAGAAATCTGTATTAATTGCAATACTGTTTGGCCAATAGCTTAAGTGTTTTTCTGGCTAAATCTTATGATATGGAATTTCCCTCTGTATGCTGTGATTCCCATTAATTAATATTGAACTGCTTTGAGCCTATTGCAGAGCAGAGCTAGGCAGGGAGGACTGGACTGAATGCTGGGAGAAAGAAGAGCAGAGTCAGGGAGAAGCTATGGAGCCGCTGGAGACAGCCATGCTAAAACTTTGCTGGTAGGCCATGACCTCTTGGTAATGCACAGATGGAGATGGGTTAAATTAATATGTAAGAGTTAGCCAATAAGAAGCTAGAGCTAATGGGCCAAGCAGTGTTTTTATGAATACAGTTTCTGTGCGGTTATTTCAGTTCTGAACAGCCGGGGCAAACAAGCAGCCTCCTTACAACAATGTTATATTTTAAATTAACCCATTTCTATTAATCTGTGTATCTCCATGTGACTGTGGCTTACCAGCAGGGTTCCGGCTGGTAGCTGTCTCCTACAGGTTCTACCTGGCTTCTCTGTGACCCCGCTTTCTCTCTTCTCTATCTGTTTAGAACTCCTACCTTGCCCTGTTCTGCTAAGCCACTGGCTGAAACAAATTTATTTATTTATTTATTTTTAAATATTTATTTATTTATTATGTATACAATATTCTGTCTATATGCCTGAAGGCCGGAAGAGGGCGCCAGACCTCTTTACAGATGGTTGTGAGCCACCATGTGGTTGCTGGGAATTGAACTCAGGACCTTTGGAAGAGCAGGCAATGCTCTTAACCACTGAGCCATCTCTCCAGCCCCACAAATTTATTCATTAACCAATAAAAGCAGCACATGAACAGAAGGACTCCCCACACCATTTCCCCTTTTCTATTTAAATAAAAAAGAAGGGTTAACTTTAATATAGTAAAATTACATATAACAAAACAGGTATCAAACAAGAATTATAGTTACAATATTTATATATACTTTATCTTTTATCATAACTAAGGAAAACTACAATTATAACTATCTATTCTTCAACTCCATCAAAGACTCCAGAAGAATATAATATTACCTAAGTTAACAGGAAGTGCATTGTAAACAACTTCTAAAACTCTAGAATTGACATTGACATCTCACTGCCTGGACAATCACCCAAAGTTCTTCTATAACCTTGGGGCATCCAATCTTCAGCCTACAGGCCCATAGTATCCAGCAGACTTTTCCACAAAGCAGGAAATTTCAGAGACAGGTCTGCCTATATTGACAGTTTGCCAGTTACTTTCTTCTGTATCCTGCAGAATGTCTCAAAGACTCTTTGATGAAGCAGGAACCCTGAAGGATCATCTGACCTTTAGGCAACTTCAGCAGTCATTTCTCTGTGGATCCTGCATGTCCAGTTTATCTAAAAAACTCTATAAATCGTCTCTTAGATGCCCATCTTCCTCTAGAAGTAGATTGGTGCTGCCAGGACCAGATGTGTCTCATTGTTGTGAAAAGTCCTAAGTTATTAAAACATTTTAAATGCCATATTCTGTAGTATTTGAAAGATCTGAAGAGTATCTATCCGTCTGAAATACATCTCTGTACATCTAGAAAATATAACATAACTACAAACTTGACTATTATAGATGATTATCTATTAACATGTATTTCTTAATTATCCATTACATTTTAAGTGAGCTGCACAAACACAATATCTTAATCCAGAGCAGAAATATATATATATAAAACAAAAGTGACCTATATTTGTATCAATAAACCAAGATCCATACCAATGCAACTCTCTATAGCATATCCCCCTTTAAATATAAACAAACATTTATAAACAATATTTGGGAATTTGGAGATAGCTCTCTCTAAACTTTTTCCTACTTTTTGCTGGGTGAAGTATTTTTGGGTGTTCATGGCAACCTTTCAGCAGGTGTGTGTGGGGGTCTTGATTCATCAAACCACATTAGTCTGGAAGCAATCCACAGGTTCTCTGTGGAAACAAAAGCAGAACCTCTTTTCCAAAGCAACATATCCTTAGGCCCAAACTTTGAAGTAAAGATACCTTTAAAATACATGTTAGTTTAGCTTAGCAGCCTGTACAGTGAAATATCTCTCTGTACTTAACTCATTTACTGTCAAAAAATTAAAGAAAATATAATAATATACATAATTCAGACTCTATGTGTATTTTCTGTCTTTATGTGGCTTATTTTTCCTTATTCCTTTAATCTGATTATCCATACTCTGTCTCTTTAAAGACTTTATTTTATTTTTTAAACCATTTATATCCCTTTTTAACTGTCTATATTCGCTGGCATGGCTAGAACTAACTCTGTGGTCCTGCCTGCTTGCTCTGTCCAGTCCAACATGGTGGAGGCATGTTCACTGCCTCTGCAAACCATTTTCAGCCCCATTTTCAGGCACACAGTGGGTCTGTATTGCCACTAAGCAAGTTCCAGCACTGTGCTCACAAATCCCATTTAAATGCTCTAAACTGTCTTTGAAATTTCCTGCTTCATGGAAAAGTCCTTTGGATACTATAGGCCAGTAGGCTAAAGATGGATGCCCCAACAGTACAGAAAAACTTTGGGTGACTGTCCAGGTAGTGAGATGTCTCTGTCAATTCTAGAGTTTTGGAAGTTGCTACAATATACTTCCTGTTTACATAGGTGATAGTATATTCTTCTGGAGTCTTTGATGGAGTTGAAGAAGTTATAGTTTTCCTTAGTTATGATAAAAGATAAAGTAAATATAAATATTGTAACTGTAATCCTTACATAATAATAGTTTCGTTATATGTGATTTTACTATGTTAAAGTTAAAACCTTCCTTTTTATTTAAACAGAAAAGGGGAGGTGATGTGGGGGGTCCCCTCTGTGTACTGTGATTACCATTAATGAATAAAAAAACTGCTTTGGACCTATAGCAGGGCAGAACTTAGGTAGACAGGGAAAGCTAGGCTAAATGCTGGACAAAAGGAAGGCAGAGTCAGAGAGAAGCCATAAATATGCCAGAGATAGGTGCTATAAACTTTACTCAGTGAGCCACAGACACATGGCAATATACAGATTAATATAATATAAAAATGGGTTAAATTAATATAAGAGTTAGCTGATAAGAAGCTAGAGCTAATGGGCCAAGCAGCGATTTAATTAATACAGTTTCTACGTGATTATTTTGGGCCTATGCTACCTGGGAGACCAGGAACTAACAAGAGGCTCCTTGCAACATTGGACCAGGAAGCTGGACCATTTTTAAAAGAAGCTGCACAGTTTTTACTTCTAAATCTGAGTCCTTAAACCTCTTAAAGGAGCCATGTCTCTGCTTTCTACCAGCAACCAGAACAAGAAGCTGTATTTAATTCATTTAACTCTCTCTCTCTCTCTTTTTTTTGTGTGTCTAGAATTCCTTTTCAAGTTCTCTCAGGTTTTTAAATGGATTTAGTTGATTATGTTGGTGCACAAATCTCTTGACAGAGGCTGTTCTTGGCTGCCCAGACTCTAAATAACTACACAGAAACTGTATTAATTAAATCACTCCTTGACCTATTAGCTCTAGCTTCCTATTGGCTAGCTCTTACATCTTAAATTAACCCATTTCTATTAATCTGTGTATTGCCATGTGGCTGTGGCTTACTGGCAAGGTTCCAGCATGCCTGTCTCCAGTGGCTTCATGGTGTCTCTCTGACTCCACCTACTCTCTCTCTCTCTCTCTCTCTCTCTCTCTCTCTCTCTCTCTCTCTCTGTCCCTGTTTGAATTTCCTGCCTGTCTTACTCCACTAAGCCATTGGCCAAAAGCAGCTTTATTCATTAACCACTATAAGCTATACAGAAGGACTTCCCACATAGGTTGGAATAAAGAATATAGTTAGGTACAGATTTTTACAAGTTGATCTGAAGAGATAATGGCATGTGGAAATCTTATGGTGAAAGCAATTTTACAGAAAATAGTAAGTTGATTGTAATGCATATACAATGATTTAAAAGTCAGAAAAAATAAAACCCATTTCAAAAATAAGAAATTCTGGTGAGGAAAGAAATATGCTGGGAGGTTGAGCTCACCAGTTTAATTTTGGTGAAATTACTTGAAAATAAAGAAATATTCAAATGCCAAGTTTTTGGGAAAAAAGGTTTGATTATTGGCCTAATTGAAGAGATTGCTGATAATTTAAAATTATGTTCATAAAACACAAGAATGATATATGAGAAGAAAATTAAATAGAAACAGAAGAAGCTTGTGAGTGTACCCTACAGTGATACAGTGCCAATGGAAACTAAAACAAACAAACAAACAAAATCCAAGAAACAAAGGAACAAAAAGAAGCTGTTATCCTTATGAAACAACCACCCAGGTTCTTCAATGGGGTTAGTCAATGTTAGCAAGAGAAACACTTGCTGGTTCCTTAGCATTTCCCATTGAAGAAATGGGAGGGAATATTGACCATTGCTGTCATACTCACACTTCTTGGTTACTATTGCCATTACCGTGTCAAAATATTTGATAAGAGTCGTATAAGGCAGAAAGGAGGGACCTGGGTTTATAGTTTGAGGGTTCTTTCCATCATGGTATGAAGGATTGATGGGAAAGGTGCCTTTTGAAGGTTGCAGGAGAATGGGGTAGCTGCTCACATTGTGTCTGCAGTGGTAAAGTGGAAGATGAATGTGACTTTCATTTTGCATTCTCCCTTTTCTCTTTGGAGCAAGTCCAAGACCCCAGCTCATGGGATGGTGCTACCCATATTCAGAGCATGTCCTTACTACTTAGGTAAACATTTCTGGAAATACCCCCACAGACATTCCCAGAGGTGTGTGGATTTAGAATCACCTAGGAGACATTTGTTATACCCATTTTCTGGGTTCAGTATGTTTATGACAAACAAGTAGTAAAATTGAGCCTGGTCATGAGTCTGATTCACATGTCTGTCCAGTCACAAAGTGGGCAGAGTAATAGAACATGTGTGATAAGTAAGTAGAACATGGGATACCGGGGGCATAGGGATATATGTGGGGAGGGTCATACAGATGGGGAAGGAGTTGGGGACAGGGAGGATATGCTACAAAAAAGTTTGCTATTTTATAAACTAATTAAATTTGGGCTTAGAGATATGTCCAGTGATTGAGTGCTCACTATTTTTCTAAGGGACTATAGTTCAACTCAGAATTCCTGTTTGGTAACTCCCAAACTCAAGCTGCCTGCCTTCTTCTGACCCCCATAGGTACCAGTACACATATACAGCTGGCATATACACACAGACATACACACACATAAGTAAAAATAAATATTTGAAACATCATAAAAACACTTGCAGTTTTAGTTATATACATTTTTTAAAAAAAATTCTAAAATAACCCCATGGGAATTAGCCTAACTCAGGACCCAGCAACACCACTCTTGGGAATATACCCAAAGGATGCTCAATCATATTATAAGGACATTTGTTCAACTATGTTCATAGTAGCATTATTTGTCATAGCCAGAACCTGGAAACAACCTAGATGCCCCCAATCAAAGAATGGATAAAGAAAATGTTCTCAGCGGAACAAACAAACAAAACAATGACATCTTGAAATTTGCATGCAAATGGGTGGAACTAGAAAAATCCATCCTGAGTGAGGTAAACCAGACCCAGAAAGATGAACATGGTATGTACTCCCTCATAAGTGGATACTAGCTATAAAGCAAAGGATTACAAGCCGAAGCCGACAGTCCATGATCCTAGAGAAGCTAAGTAACAAGGTGAACCCTAAGAGAAACATACATAGATCCACCTAGAAAGGGGAAATAGATAAGATCACCTGGCAAAATTGGGAGCATGGGGGAGAAGCTAGGACAGAAGAAGAAAAAAAGGGAAGAAGGAGAAGGGGGAGGAGAACTTGGAACAGGATAGAGGAGATGGAAGAAGGACAGAGATGAGAGCAAGGAAAGAGATATCTTGATTGAGGGAGCCATTATGGGGCTAACAAGAAACCTGGCACTAGAGAAATTCCCAGGAATCCACAAGGGTGACCCCAGTTAAGACCCTAAGCCCTCAACCAAAGAATGGATAAGGAAAATGCGGCACATTTACAGAATGGAGTACTACACAGTGGGAAAAAATAATGACATCTTGAAATATGCGGGCAAATGGATGGCTCTAGTAAACATCTTATTGAGTGAGGTAAACCAGACCCAGAAAGAGTACTCACTCACAAGTGACATTTAGACATAAAGCAAAGAAAAACCAGCCTACAAGTCACAATCCCAGAGAACCTAGACAACCAAGAGGACCCTAAGGAAGAGATACATGGGATCTAATCTACATGGGAAGTGAGAAAAGACAAGATCTCCTGAGTAAATTGGGAGTGTGGGGACCATGGGAGAGGGTAGAAAGCTAGAGGGGAAGCAGGGAGAGGAGTGGAGAAAAATACATAGCTCAATAAAACAATTAAAGAACTGAAAAAATATTTTTTTTTCAATTAAAAAAAATGAGTAATACATGAATCACCCCACCAACTAATTACACATTAAAAGCTTAGGGTACACCAGATATCTTAGCCTGCAAAGATGGCTAGTTTCTGTAGTGAGCAGCTGAACTTGCTGCAAGATGATTCTGATCAGGTTAGTGATGAACACAAAAGTCACTTCAGACAAAAAATGAAAATGAAGGGCAAGAGAAAGTTGGAAACTCTGAAGATCTATGGGATGTGAGAAAATCTTTTTCCTTCGCAGTTCTAACAGCTAAAGACAAATGCCTTGTGTAGAAATCACGGACTTTGGGTGGGAATTGTGGCATTACACAGGTTATCAGGTTTTTCCCTCTTGAACTTCTAAGGCGGGGGGGGGGACACTCACACCACCTCACCAGAGCTCATTCTCCCCCCTCAGAGAATGTTTAGATGCTAATGATGAGAAGCCAAACCAAAGTCTGGAGAGAAGATTCTAGAGCTTGAAATTGGTAGAAAAATATTTGTCACCAAAAGTCCAAATCAAATATATGTGTGTATGGACATGTAATTTTCCCTTATGTGTAGCAAAGTGTTTCCCAAATTAATGCTTCTTAATTCCTAGCATATATTAACTGAACAGGATAGCAGGTGTCACTATGGGATTTATACATGTCATGTCCACCCACACATTTTCCTCTCCTGTTTCTACTCTGCTCCCATTGGTCTGGTCTCCTTTTTCTCTTCCCAAGTACTCTATCTTCGTTTATGGTGTGTGTGTGTGTGTGTGTGTGTGTGTGTGTGTATGTGTGTGTGTATGTGTGTGTGTGTAGTAGTAGTAGTAAATGCTTTATATGAAAGAAAATTATTATTTATTTGTCTTTCTGAGTCTGGCTAATTTTTCTTATCATGATGATATTCAAGTTGCATCTGTCCTTCTTATGTCCATATTTCTCACTTAATAGTACTCTTTCACATAGATATGCCACATTTCTTTGTCCACTCCTTTGTAAATGGGCCTGTAGGCTAATTCTGTAAGTGGGCTGTTATGAACAGTAGCATGACAAACACAGATGAGCTGGTTTCTCTGTAGCACCCTTGTGTACCTCCTGCACAGTCCTGTGGTGGCTCAATTTTAGGGGTTGCCAAAGTGCTTTCTGAAATACCTGTACCAACTTGTGTTCCCTCTGACAGTCAGTAAGAGTACTCTTTTATACTGTATCCGCATCAGCATTCGCTGGTGTTTGCTTTCTAGCTAATAGCCATTCTGAGTGGAGAGACACAAAATCTTAATGTCACCTTGTATGCTATCAAACTAATGATTTTTGCAAGTGCTAAACTCAACCCAGCAGTTTTCTAGACTTGGTTGTGGTCAGCTACACTCTGACTGGGATGATCTGCTTCTGTGGGGAAGTCAGATATTAGTGGGAGCTGTGGCTTGATGTGGCACCTTCTTCACGCTTGTTTGTTTTTCAAGACAGGGTTTCTCTGTGTAGCCTCGAACTCAGAGATCTACCTGTCTCCTGAGTGCTGGGATTAAAGAGATATGCCACCGTCAATCACTCTCAGTTTTCATCTGGGTAGCTTGGAACTCTTTCTGTTGCAGAGCAAGGAGTTGAAGATAGCTAGCTGGATGTAGAATGTGGAATGTGGAATACGGGATGAAGGAGATGGGATGTGGAATGTAGGGTGTGGGGTGTGGGATGTGGAATTGGGGTGTGGGACATAGAATGCGGAATAAGGGACTTGGGATGTGGGATGTGGAATTGGGGTGTAGGCCGTGGGATTGGGACGAGGGATGTGGACTATGGGGTGTGGGACATAGAATGCGGAATAAGGGACTTGGGATGTGGGATGTGGAATTGGGGTGTGGGCTGTGGGGTGCGGACTGAGGGACGTGGGATGTGGGACGTGGAATATGGGATGTGGGATATAAGGTGTTGAATGTAGAATATGGGATGTGGAAGGAAAGATGCAAGGCATGGGATGTGGAATGCAGAATGCGGGGCATGGGACATGGGGTATGCGACACAGAATGCAAACTGTGGGATACGGAACGTAGGACGTGGGACGGGGGACGTGGAAAATGCGATGCGGCCTCCACAGACTAGACTTAGGACCCACATGCTGTCATCCCTGGCCCCAAACTGCACTATTCATAGCAAGCCTTAATTCATGAGGTGAAGAAGTAGACTCCCCTTTCTCTTAAGTTTACAAGTCCATACCATAGGAGCGTAGGTAGCTACAGAGAGGCCAACAATTGTAGCTATCAATAGAATCAATTTGCTGTTGGGTAAGGACATTGGATACATGCAGAACATTACTGAAAGGTGATCAACACGTTTGACTTTTAGCCTGGTCCTTCTTTTTCATGAAAAATATTAACAGATGTCCCATAAGCTGACAAATGTGCAGGAAATATTTAAAACAGCAGATCATATCCATCTTAAAACTGTAGTATCCAGAGTAACAGAACTAAAGGAATGCGGGAAGAGAGCTAGCAGTATGACTCTGAGAGAGAGACGGAGATTAATTATCGAGTGGGAGAACTGGGAACCCCTGTTTACAGACAAGGAGCTAACTTCTCACAGCAGCTCGCGAGAAGACTTTTGAATTAATGGCTAATTTCAAACAAAGCATTTAATGTCACCACTTGAAATGTTTCAGCAATAATTCACACGGTTTAATTCTAAGCCACTTATGATTAAATTTCAAATATGCTAAGGTATTATTAGACATTTATGGGAGAAATCATTTTTCCCCCTGCAAATTAAATGTTCCTCTTTGACAATTATTCAAGTTATGATGGGAATTCTTGTTTCCTTTTAATTATAGCCCAAACACTTATATGGATAATGCGGCAAGACATTCACTATTTCATTCCGGACCGTTATTACCGAAATGCAAAATATCTCAATCTCTAGCCCTCGCCCCCTCCCCCTCGGTTTTCTTTTTAATCCCGTAAAAGCATCTGTCTTTGATTTCAAGTGGAGTACCTGCTGTGCGGGATGCCATGCAAATCCAATTTGTGTGTAACAAAACCAAATGGGCTGAAATGAACTCTGCATTTTAAAGATGTTTTTGTTTAATCATCGCCATCACTCCTCTTTAATGAATGCATAATCAAGTTAAACTTCAGGCAAGAAATGCAAAGGCTGTGCTTTAGAAGAGGAAAGCAAACTCTTGCCTCTTCCCTCACTGCTCATCTTTCTCTTACCCCTGGCTTGGCAGGCAAGGAAGAGGAAAAATCTTCAAATTCGTGCCATGGCAAACTGTTGAGAACCAGCATAAGCTGCAACTGCTCTTCCATCCCCCTCTTCTTACTTTCTTTGAAAAGAATTAGCATTTATATCGGGAAGTGAGGTTTTGGGATTCCTAACTTCTCATCTCCCTCTGACTTCTTTTGCCTTTCTCAGAATACAGGTGGTGTAATATGGCTTCAGGGCATGTGTAGAGGAAAATAAGGCAGGAGACATTTCTGTGCTGCCTGCATCTAAATGTTCCTAATAACTTCTTAAGAAAAAAAAAACTCCACTGTTCTTGCTTTGGGAAGGAGAAAATCTTCGAAGACCTGAAAGCATCAGACGACTCTTGGCTTTTGCACAGTTATAATGTAGTTTAGATAGAACAATTAATCACGGGCAGAGAAAGAGACAAGTCAAGGTTTTACGGTGCCGGCCCCTTACCAGCCACTTGATTACTAATTTTCTGAACTAGAAAGCTGAGCACAGAATGTGTGTCCACTAACATAAGGTCAGATAATGTTTGAGTTGGAAAGCTAGGACTGTGTCACTGACCTCTGATCCTCCGTGTGTCCAAAGCCACAGGAAAGCATAACATTTGCCAAGGAAATGCAGTCTGCAAAAGTCTTTATCGGAGAGACTCTCTACACAAGCTTTGTACTTAAGGTGAGTAGACGCCAAGAGAATAGGTAAAATGAGTGCAGATTAGGTGAATATCTAAGAATTCTCGACAATGCCAGAATGAGGGGATCTCTTCTGCAAAGCTCATGTAGACAGACTTGCAACAGACAGGAATTGGGATTCAAATCACTGAGAGCCAGTGACTGTTGAGTCCCCAGCCCCTGGACAGAACATCTGTATCATCTCCTCCAGGGTGCAAGGAACACCCCAGAGGGAGCAGAAAGGCTGTAAGGGCCAGAGGATAGAAGGAGTGGGAAGCTCTTTATCTTCTGGATCTAACATGGCTATGTGGATGAGGAACACAGAGCAGCTGCCTGTGAAAGACCTGCATGCTTAGCAAAGGCATTGAAGAAGGAGGGCGACGAATTGGGAAGAAGACAGTGGAGGTGGGAGGAGGAAGAGGGTGGACTAGGGGGTGAATATGGTCACAGTATATACATAAAGTTGTTAAAATTAAAAAAGTACAAGGGTAAAGGGGGGGCATGAGGTGCCTCAGTGGTATCTTGCTGTCAAGTCTAATGACCTGAATTCTGTCCTTGGGACCCACACGGTAGATGGAGAAAATCAACTCCTACAAATTACCCTCTGACCCTCCCCAAATGTGCCCCTCAGCAAAATAAATAAATGTAGGATCTGCTTAAAGAACAAAGGTCAGAACCTAGTCTATACCCTCTTTCTTCCCCATTATCACTTGTAGAGCACAGAAATATTTTACAATAAAATCTGGATAATTGGACATATATAATTATGGTTCACTTAAAATAATTTGGATTCACTTTATTCTGAGCTGAGAGTCTATGGGATGGGATTCACAAACCAGATGAATGGTGCCTGTCATCAGTCTGAAATCCCTCCACTGCAAGTCATTACCTTTTAAAATTTTTATTCATTTGTTTTATTTGCATGGGTTTTCTTTTCTGCACGCATGCCTGTGCAACACGTACATGCAGAGCTCGAGGAGGGCGCACAAGGACATCAGATGCCCTGGAACTGAGGTTACTGATGGTTGCGAGCCACCATGTGGATGCTGGGAATCGAGCTCCAATCGTCTAGAAGAAGAGCTAGGGATCTTAGCCACTGAGTCATGTCTCCAGCCCCCAACTGGAGGTTATTTTAACCTGGTGACAGCTCCTATTAAGGGAATCAGTACTTTTCTTTCAGAAGCTCATCAGCTTCCCTTTTGATTCCTATTGTGTTACAGGACACAAGGTACTGTGGCTGTACCAGCTATTGGGTGATCTGTGGAACAGTTAGGAATGTCTCCCTGGCCCACAGGACGTGTCTGGTGATCTGTGGAACAGTTAGGAATGTCTCCCTGGCCCACAGGACGTGTCTGGTGAACTGTGGAACGGTAGGAAAGTCTGCTGGCCCACAGGACGTGTCTGTTTGGTGATCTGTGGAACAGTTAGGAATGTCTCCCTGGCCCACAGGACGTGTCTGGTGAACTGTGGAACGGTAGGAAAGTCTGCTGGCCCACAGGACGTGTCTGGTGATCTGTGGAACAGTTAGGAATGTCTCCCTGGCCCACAGGACGTGTCTGGTGATCTGTGGGACAGTTAGGAAAGTCTCGCTGGCCCACAGGACGTGTCTGTTTGGTGATCTGTGGAACAGTTAGGAAAGTCTGCCTGGCCCACAGGACATGCCTGTGGGTTTTCCTCAGTGAGGGCCACGGGAAGCATTAGGACAGCCAGCCCCAGTGGAGAATACGTTGAAGAGGTCTGCATGCTTCCCTGACTTGTTTGAGGGTGGTTGCCCTGAGTTAGAAGCCTAGAGAGCAGATACACCGACCCAGCCTCCCAGCATTCAGGTCTTGGCGGTCTCCTGTTCTCAGTCTGCTTTGCTTGTCTTGAGTGCCTTTTTGTGCTCTTCTGGTGAAGATTTGACTACTAAGTTGAAAGGTTTCCAATATGGTGACAAGAAGAGTTATTTATCTTTTAAATATGTATTTATATTTTATGTGCATGTGCAAGTGTCTACATTTATGTGTGTGCAGTGTACGCATGCCTAGTGCCAACAGAGGCCTGAAGAGGGTATGGAACCCCTCTAGAGCTGTAGTTACAGGCAGTCATAAACTGCCATGTGGGTGCTGGGAACTGAACCCAGGTTCTCTGGAAGAGCAGCCAGTACTCTTAATTCTGGGCCATCTCCCAGACCAAGTAAGAAGAATTATAATCATAATAAATAAACTTTGTTTGGTGAGTCATTATACATAATTCTATCTTGGGCAATTTTTTTTTCATCTCAGCATTATCAAGAAACTTTCAGTACTACTACTTGAGGGGAATTTAAACACACATGTGCTCTTTCTCCCCGTTCCCAAGCTGTACTGCACTTAGGTCCTCTTGACCCTTCCACCATTTTCATTTTTCTCTATATCATTGCAAGGTAGATGCATGCTAATATTAGTATATTCTGTACACCGGAGGCCAGAAGGCCTTAGATAGCATTAGAAGGAGTCAAATAATCTATTATGTTTAGATTGTTTTTGGAGAAAGTTAAATCACTTTAATACAGTGATCGTCTAAAGCAGTAGAGAAAGCTATAGCCCAGGTCTTCACAGGTAGGAGTATCTGGATAAACCTATTGGTTGGTCAGTGGCAGTCTACAGGTAGGCATACTGGCTACCCAAAGGTCATAATTACAATACCCGATAAAATAGCCAGAAGCAGAAAGTCTTTGTATGTGTGAACAAGCATATATGTTCCTGTGTACATGGAGACCAGGGCCAACTTCAGGTGTTATTTTTCAGGCACCTCCACCTTAGGATTTTTTTTTTAAAGTGTCTTTTCAGCGGGTCTCTCATTGTCTTGGATCTTGCCAAGTAGTCTAGGCTGGCTACTCAGGTCCCCAAGGTATGCCTGTCTCCACCCCCCAGTCCTGGAATGGCAAGTGCATGCCACCACACTCGACTCTTATGTCGGTTCTGGGACTTGAACTCGAACCCTCACACTCACGAGGCAAGCACTTTCCTGTAGTCATATTTTTCTTTGGGGCGCCATCTGACAAATAACGACATGGACACTTATTAATTATGAGAGCTTGGCCTTAGCTTAGGCTTGTTTTTAACTCACTCTTACAACTTAAATTGACCTTTTGCTATTAATCTACATTCTGGCACTCACTACCCATTATGCTTCCTTTGTGTCTTGTGTCTCCTCCTTTTTTTTTCTCTGCCCAGAAGTCCCTATATCTCCTGCCTCGCAATTGGCCATTCGGATATATATATTACACCAACCACAGCAATACATCCTCACAGAGTATACAAATATTCCACAACACTTTTCTGACTGCATCAGAAATCTCCTCAGGCCTTTTCAGTACAAGGTGCTATTCAAATCCTCTCTTTATACAGATAATTCAGTTGTTATCAACATACATGGCCACTGGATGTCTCCACTCTTCCTTGAATGCAGCAATGTCATTTCTTAACTGGCAGGTAGAAAAACAATGCATTTCCCAAGGCCTGTTCAGCAAGATCCTGCAAGAGTTTTGCATGTGACCAACAGCATTGCCTGGCCCTGACCTAGCAGAATAGCTTAGAAACAAATGACTGATGTCATGGGATCCATGCGTAGGGGTGGGAGGACACTTGTTGGGTCTTGTCCATTACTGTCACTGTGTATTTGCTTTCATATTGTGTCCCAACACCCAGCTTTCCCAGAACAGTCTGCAGCGAAGCCGGAAGTGTGAGGGACTGGAGGTGAAACAAGGGGCAGTAGGGAAAGGTAAGAATGTGGGAAAATATGAATGCTGACCTTGTAGAGTACACGGAAAACTCAGACCTCCCAGGAATACAAGGTATGAACATGTGGTGTTCTTTAGCATGCTTCATGGCCTGAATTTTTATCTGTTTTTCATTCTTAATAGTGGCAGGTAACCAGGTAGCCCCCGTGCAATCACTGACTATTGGAGCTGCTGTTAGCAGACCATAGTTACGTCCTATTGTTTTGTGACATTTGACAGACACACTGTGTCTCTAAAGCTGAGGCCCTTGGTGACAAGATGGGATAATACTATTTTCCTCAGATTCATTGAGAAGCTTAAATGATGTTTTATATTAAATGAACCTGGAACCCAGTGTTAGAGGCAAAAAAAAAATAAAGTTGGGTGACAATTTGGGAAGCAACGAAAAGCTAGAAAAAGATTTTAGATCTTCAAAAGATCTTTGGTCTAGTTAAAATGGAAGGATTTAATACTACTTCCATTTTATTATCTACTCAGAGTTAATGAGAATTATTTAACTGTATTAGCTTCCCCTCTGAGAATGTCCAACATGGAGAATTACACTCTGCCTTGCCAAAGAGTAGCCCCAAAGACCAGAGAAGAGGTTCCATTCTTACAAGAAAGCACTGTAGCTACTCAGTTAATTCTTGGGATTTACGGCGACAGGAAGGAATGAAAATGAAGTGAGTTTCTTTCCTGATGTGTAGCTGAAGCTTGAGCAATGAGTGAACAAAGCGGCTTCACGCCATCCATCACACCGCAGCATAGAAGTCAGAGGGAGGCGACGCTGCGGCTGAATTTATCACAGTTGCTTTTAGCGAGGGCAGGAAATGCTCCGAGACTACAGAAAACCGAATCTTACCCACCCTGAACGGTCCACCAGACACCCAAGGAAGTCTGTTCCTCTAATTCCATTTCTTCCACCCCCACTATTTTATATCTATTTAGAGAATGCAATAAAACTTGGTTGTAACTAGGAAGCAGGGCCTGGAAGCAGCGCCCGCAGCCCCTGCACAGACTCTTGCTTGGAGAGCAGTAGAGGACCTATTGGTAGGGAGAGCCTTTGTGCTCACTCATGAGCACTGACTACCCGGATCCTAGTTAGTGCTGCTCACTGGAGGAAGCTGACTTGGCTTTGGTACTGTGTATTCTCTACACCAGCACCCATGTCTCTATCCACAGTTTGGAATGAATGAATGAGTGAACCGCTATCAGGAAGATTGTCAGTCCGCATGATCGCTAACTCAGACACTTCTGTTTTGAATGAACTGTGAGCAGGATGCAAAGGACCTCATGAGCTCTGGCTTGGTTGATTCCAAACTGCTGAGAAGTGGGCTAGTTGAAGGAAATTGTTCAGTGAGAATTAATGACCAGGACTTTACTCTTGTAAGTTGGGTTTGGAACAGCTAATTGAAAGCTTTCCATTGATTGTATTTTGTAAAAAGAATCCACCTGCCGTGTAAGTGCACAAGATTCTGCATGCAGCTAATTATGGGCTCTGCTGCCTTTGTGGTCATTGGGGGAAGCAAATGTGGTTCATACATACATTGGGATGTTATTCAGCTGTAGGGAGAGGGGAATGGTGATGATTTCAAGGAAATCATGTTAAGCAGAATAACCCAGATCCAGAAAGACAAATATGGCAAATGTTGCATTTTCTAATAATATGTAGATTATGTATTTGTGTGTGTGTGTGTGTTAATATAGGCATGTGGGGAGTTTGTCATTACAGTAGAAAGGCAACTGGGGAAGGAGAGAAAGAGACCTGAAGGAAGGAGAGATGGAAATAAATAAGGGAGAGTAATGGAATACATGCAGCATGAAAGCAGAAGGGGGCAGAACTGGGAGGGAGATGGGGTCTTCTCTGTAAGGTAGGAGGGGCAATAGGGCAGGCAACAGGGCTGCGGACAGTGGGGGAGCAAGCAAGGCACATGTGGGCTTTGCAATAAATGCTGCACTCAGTCATCCTGAGAAACAATTAAAGCTTTCTGTTGCCATCAGGTAGCTACTGACTGTGGTTTGCTTCAGCCTGTGAACTCCCACACGCTTAGGAAGTCAGAGGGGCTGAGAATGTGGACTTCCTAAGTTTGATTCTTGGCTTTTTACTTACTAGCAGGATGAGGGGTGTGTACTTTTTTCTTTTTGCTACTTTTCTGTAGTCATTAATTCTTTGACATTTGTTTATTTGTGTCTTACGTATGTACATATGCATATGAACTTGCCCATGGTATCACACATATGGGTTAGAAGACTTTTGCATGGAGGAAAACTTTAAATATTAGCACATAATTTTATAAAGATATGCTTATCTATGTTTATGATATACCTTGGTCAAATTTACTCTCTCATCCTCTATTGCTTTCCTCCTTTTGTCTTTCCCTGATTGTCATTCCAGTCTCCCCAAGTAACACCATTCTTTTGTCCTGCCTTACTGCTAAATGAAAACTCTAGATAGAAGAGGAAACCTGTAGTATTTGTCTTTGGAGTCTGCCTTATTTCATTTAATATCATTATCTCTGGTTCCACCCAATTTTCCTGGAAATTATAAAATTCTGTGTAGGGAGAGACTGCTCTTTCCTTCCCAGCTGCCCAGACCTGAATAATCGCACAGAAACCATTTTAATTACAACACTACTTGGCCAAAAGCTCAAAATTATCCCTGACTGACTCTTATATCTTAAATTAACCCATTTCTATTGATCTGTGTATCGCCACAAAGCTGTGGCCTACAGGTAAAGGTTCTGGGCCTCTTTCTCCTTTGGCAGCTACATGGCATTCCCTGGACTCCACCTCCTCTTTATATCTCTGTTTGGATTTCCTGCCTGGCTTTACTCTGCTAAGCCATAGGCTGAAACATCTTCTTTATTAACCAATGGTAATAAAATATATTCATAGCATACAGAGGGGAATCTCATATCAGTTCTGGTCTTTTTAGGACCAAATAATACTTTATTGTGTATACATACTTATATGTGCACCACACTTTCTTAATCTACTCAGCCACTTATGGGCACCAAGACTGGTCACATGTTTGGGATACGGTCAATGCCACCATAATAAACCAGGTAATGAGGATGCCTGCACTGCAGGCCAGCTTGCGTTCCCTCATGCCTGCATCCAGGAGTAGCAAAGCGGGGAAAGATGATACTTTTTGTTTTGGCTGAAGTTTCTTAATCTCTGAGTACTTTTGTCTTCCTCATTTGTTAAATGATAATAATAATGATGATGTCTAGAATGCAGAATTATTGTAAAAGTTTTTTCAATGAGTCAGAATGGTGTTTGCCTCGTCAGTGCTCAAGGTGAAAATCATTACTGTGGCCTTTAGCTCAGTGCTCAAGGTCTCTATCAGTACCCTGACCTTTTAGTACAATAATCCAGGTCACCATCAGTCCTCTGGCCTCTAGCTCAGTGATCCAGGTCACCATCAGTCCTCTGGCCTCTAGCTCAGTGATCCAGGTCACCATCTGTACTCTGGCCTCTAGCTCAGTACTGCAGTACTAGAGGTATTGTTTCCTGCTAGTGTCAGAGGTCACTATCAGTCCTCTGGCCTCTAGCTCATGATCCAGATCACTGTTGGTGCTGTGACCTGTCAGTGCTAGAGGCCACTGTCAGTGCTCTGACCTTTAGCTCAGTGCTTTGCATTCAAAGATGGATTTCAAGATGATACAGGTGCAGCAGGATGGAATCACTCAGAATAGAAAGTAAAGCAAAGGTCTGCCAGCCCTTACCTCATGCCTGCTCACCGGCAGACAGGTCCTGCTGCTCTGTTTGCTTCTCAGGAAAACAAAAACAACAAAAGCCCAATGTTGACACAAAGGAGGGAACGCCCAGACCTTTCATTCTTAGGATTTCAGAGTCTGTGAAGTATTTACTTGCCTGTAGGTAGTTACATGATAACCAAGCTGTCGCAAAATTCTCCACCAAATTCTGTAAAAATCCCCAGACACTAGAAGTTAAAACATTCCTCACCTTCTCCATGAACTTGCTGGGGCCCCGGAAGAGTGGGATCTCCCCAGGGTAGTGTTTCCACCTACTCTGGGAACATTTGATGGTGTACTGAGGTAGTTCTGGTTTTCACAGTCCAATGGTATGAAGGACACCTACTGGATAGAAACTGGGGGTGCTACAAATTCCATGGTTCACAATCCAGCCACAGCAGGGAAGCATCCGGACTGAACCCCTAGAGTGTTGAGGCCCAGAGACCCTGCCAGAGGAGAAAGAGGTGCCCTTGGAGGAAGAACCTTGGGAGTGAGACATTTCCCAGCATGGTGAGAAGCCCGACTTTATGCCCCCTGTTTCCCTGCACCCCCATGGTGTGTATACAGTAATCTACCTGTGGGGAGACATGTCAGAGGCAGGGACAAAAGAAGCCTCTCTCCTTCTGCACTGTGCATCTGACAATAGCTAGCCAGGGCTTCTGAGCAATCCTATGCCTGGTGTCAACAGAATCACTGTTTGATTGTGGAGGAGACTCACCCCAACTCTCGCCTTGCATCTTCATGACTTTGTAGCTTGGAAGTCCCCTCCTTTCACTTTGGCGCCTAAGCTTCTCCTCCTAAAGGTCAAGTATTTTCCCTCATGGTCTGGGTGTTTGGTTCAGAAGCAGCAAATTTAAATTTCTTCTTCTGCAGCATAGATTTTTATCAAGGGAGACATTTCCTTACTTGGGCGATAAGTTCCTACAATAATTAGTGCTAATTGAGATCCAGGTAGGCTGCTTAGAAAGGCTGACGACTAAATCACTCATGACGGTGACCTAGGGACTGGTCTCATAGGTTCTCATTTAGTCACATGGGTGAGGAAGAGGCGCAGAATTAAGTGACATTAGCAAGTCAACGTTAAGGACGCTTTGCAGTTACTATGAATAATTAGAAACCGATTTGAGCTGAATGCCATGACACACACACACACACACACACACACACACACACACACACGCCACTTCTCAGTGGGAATCTGATCTTCACCTAATTACAGACAAAGATCACAGGGCCAGCAACATGATTACTCTTTAAATAATATATAGATCTGTCTGGGAGCCCAGAGACAAGATCACACGTGCTCCAGTTGTAGAGCAGGGGTGCCCTTGGGAGAGGCTCTCGCTTGACTCTTCTTCAGTTTCTCCATCATTAAAGTGACCCGACCAATAAGGCTCCCTCTCTCTGGGAGCAGTGCCCCTTCCTTCTGGAGAGACCGTCGCCAAATAGAGCTGTACAGTTTAAGCAGTTGTGACTTCATTAGCTTTCTGGAGTTATAGTCTGGTTTTGAGTGTGTGGTGTTTTGAATTGGAAGTATCCACCGTAAGCTTACACATTCGAGCACCTGTTCTCTGCTTCCTGAAGCTGTTTGGGGAGGCTATGAGGAGGCGTGGCCCTCAGTATGAGAGTTTGGAGTCTTGTCCCAATTCCAGTTCACTCTCTCTGCTTCATCTGTGTGGTTGGAGGTGTGATTTCTTAGCTTCTTGCTCTGGCCACATGCTTCCACACCTCCTCTGCTCCCACAGACTCTCCTCCCTCCACATGCTCCCACGCCTCCTCATGAGCCAAAGTAAATGGTCTTCATTAAGTCAGTCTTGGTCATAGGATTTATCACAAACACAAAGAATAGCTGTTACAGAGGTCAGGGTGGGGGCTAAACAGGACGGACTCAGAGAGAAAGTGATACCTGCTACTGAGAATAAGAAGCACACAGAGAAGTCTCTGCCATACAGATCTGGGGAACGACGCCTATCCAAGCTCAGGGGAGTTTGACAGTTTCTCTTTCATTTTCATATGAGTATAGAATAACAAGTGGTAGAGATTGTATGTAGGTAAGTTTCCAACAGTCCAGAAGAAATCAGAGCCACCAAGCAGATACTGTGGAGTAATTTTTGCCCTGATAGTCTTTGGAATTTTCCGTAAGGAAAATGAAGGAAAACTCTTTAGTTTTCCTTCTTTAGAGCTGCAAGGAGAGTGAAGGAAAACTTCTTTAGAGGGCCAGCTTTGCCATTCAGTAGTGGAACAGAGCTTCTTCTGATGTCACTAATAATAGGGCAGAAAAAAATGACACTGAGCACACATTTAGAGCTGTTTCTATGAACTCCATCCTACACTGTTCCAAAGGCTCTCAATTCAACCCCATGCAACTCGTCTTGACAAAAAGTTCTGTGAGAAACAGCATCTCTGTGACTCAGCTCCTGCTCAGGCCTGAAGAAACCTACAAGCTCACCCAATCTTGGACAAACTCATCATGAGCATAACTGTCTGGGAGTTATGAGTTTGAGCATAAGCTCATGTTACCACAGATGTCTCCCTGGACCAAAAGCCAAGCCAGTGAGTGATGCTGCCCTCCAGAAGAGGACGTTCATGTAAGAGAGAGTGCTAGGTGCTCAAGCTTGCTCTAACAGCTTGAACACACAGTGGTGTCCGTTAGGTAATCCCTGTTCTTATGAACACCTCTACAGGATCTGAGAGTGCCTGGATACTTAGCTTTGCTGCTTGGATGGCAAATCAGAGCACAAAATGAGAAGGCAAGAAAGAAAGGTGTGGTTTTAGTGAATTGAGAGAGACAGAATAGAGAATCCCAACGACTCCAGTGGCAGCTATAGAAAACAGACTTCTGTGATTTGTGACTGAATTCTAGGCACGCGCAGTCATTCTAGGTACATCAGCTTAGGGGGATCCTCTAAGGTAGAGCTTTCGGGAGTGTGTGCCATGGGCATAGAACCCCAGTGGACTCCATAAAGTATCCAGATGTAGTGCACACTGAATAAACAGGGAATCAGTTGCGCCTACAGCTGCATCAATGGGTCTTTGCAATCCCAGTGTGGGGCTTTTTTTGTTCTTCTGAACCAGAACTTGCTTTGAATACAAAAAGAAAGGAATGACTTCTGAGAAACAGAAACAACGGAAGAGTCCTGTTTGTCCCTTGTGTTGTTCTTCCATATTAGACAACCATCCCTCAGCTCAAAACGATGCCACAGAAGGAGAGAAAGGGCACATCACAGTTACTGCTGCTTTTACTTTCTCCTTATCAATAAATCTCAGCTGGAGTGTTGGGAGAATGGGCAGGTATCAAGCAAGAGTGACAGTAAAACCATTAAAGGAGTGTTTCCTAGGGTTTTGTTGTTTGGGTAGGGATGGTAAACAAATGAATACACATACGTGTACGAGACATGAGATGTGAACTGTGGAAATTTGTGTTTGATATTTAGTCTCATGCTCATATTGGTGTTTAAATTGGCACTGCAGAGTCAGGCATAGTTAGTTGTATGTGCTCAGTACTTGAGAAAATCAGAAGTTCAAGGCCAGCCTCAGTCACATATCAATTTTGAGATCAACCTAGGGTGTTACGGGAGGTCCTCCCACTCCTCCAGCCTATCGCCGCTGAGATACCAGCCCCTTGGGGCGTGGTCTCTCTCCCTTTAAAAAAGCGGCCACTTCCCTCTCCTCTCTCTCTTCACTTCCTGCTCCGCCGGTGACTTGACTTCCTTCCTGGTTACGCAGAGGGCTGACAGTGATCTGTAAGTTTTTTCCCCTTTAAATAAATATCACCCTATTAATCATAATCCCACATTGGTGTGGCATTGTTTGTGACTTACGCCTTCACTAGGGTACCTGACATCCTGTTTCAAATCAATGACACTATCATCACCTAACACACAGATACACAAAGACACACACAGACACACACAGACATACATGCACACAGTGTGGCTTAAATAATAGAAGCTTATTTTTCAAGGTATTGTAACTAGGACAGTCCAAGATCAAGGTCCTGGCATGACTGGTTTCTCCTGCAGCCTCTTTGCGGATGTGCAGATGGCTATGCTCTTACTGCGTTTCATCTGGTTGTTCTGCTGTGTGTATGTGTGTGCGTCTTTCACAGCTCTTTGTGTGCCCATGTTTCCTCTTCTTCAGGGAGAGCGGTAGGTGGGATTTGGAGCTACTTTCCTCATCTGGTTAAGGGACTACAGAGTGTGGATGACAGGAGCATGTAGGAGAGTAGCAGCTCATGGAGCTGCATCCCTGAAAAAGCTCACCTCAGCAGGGGTGGTGACGTATCCGTGTGACACCACTGGAGTTTCTTGAACAACTTCCAGGCAGTTCCACCAATCATGTATTGCTTATGTCACTTCCGAAAGAGTAGCCTCATGGATCTTGTGAGCCAAGAGAGAGTATGCCATGCTTGAAGAAATCATAGCATCACACAGCTTCATTATTTAGTGCTCAGTATGTAGAGGTGAATTTAAAATAAAATGCCAGTTTCATACCCACAGATATTACGATGCAGCAGTATCATAATAACATTTTAGCGATAACGTATAACAACATCCTAACATGCTCTCCTTTCTAGCAATCAAGGCACCTCCTGAGCTACAACAGGAGTGGAGCCTACGCGGTGAGGATGCATTGGACAAAGCAGTGATCCGTGTGGGGACAGATGGGATGGCAGGGAGTCTCATCACGGTACCCCAGAAGACACCCAAATTTAAACTTACTAATCATTTATCTCTGTGATAGTTCCATTCAATTTTTTTGGGCGGGGTCATGGTTGACTACAAGTAAGTGAAACCACAGAAAAATGACCCTGGATGAGGGAAAAATATGTACAAATTTTAGCAGGATTATGATACAGCTCATATGAGTATTTTCAAGTGGTGTGAACTAATAAATTCTCCCTCCAGTTGTTGAATCAGAGATGGAGTGTGCTTTACTTCCCTAAGTGTATGTGGCCGTAGAGAAACATGGCTGTGCTGTGAGGGCTTCACCCGGTTCTGCATCCGCAGTAAACTTACTTGGGGAATCTCATCATTCAGAGCTCACCTTGATGGAGACCAATTCCCAAGGCCACTTCTTAGGATCCACTCCGGCATTCTGTCACTAATGGACAGAATATCTGCAATGCTCTTAAGTAAATTGAAAATGAAGGAAAAGAGCTGGCTAACCTTGCCACAGAAGTGGAACCAGATGCTCCCGAAGAACAATCTTTGTGTGTCATGGAGGAGACACAGAAAGCGTCAGCGTTCCTGAAGAATCGGGTATCCACCCTTTCATTTTCACAGAGAATAAAACAAGGGCTTGGGGAGTCAGGAAATAGACAACCAGAAGCTATAGCCACCGGAGCGCAAACAAATTCTTTTCTACTTCGTGCTTCTCACCTCCGTTTCTCACAGGACAGAGATGAAGGGTAGAGTTTCGAGTCCTGGGCTGGTTTGGCTGTTTGATAAAAACTCTTCTCTTGGGTTGCCTCTGTGTATTTTTTAAACAAAGGATCGTTTGAATAAAATATGCACCAGTATATCAAGGAGCCTGGCTAAGTCTAAGCTAGCAAAGTCAGCGCTGTAGAGTTTTTTCCTGGTTAAGAACTTCTAAAAGATGTAACTGATGCAAATGAATTCATTTCTCATTCAGAGAAAAAAAAGAAGTCACAAATGCTACAATCTAAACTGAGGTCTTGGAGATGTGAGTTCAATTACAGTACGGCTGAAGTAATCAATAATTACACAAGGCAACTTCTCTAAGGCAATGATGGGCTTCGGAATCAGATTGGGATTTGAAATTTAGAGAGCCTCCACCCATCCCTGGAGTTAATTCCACATGCACGGCTTAG
The DNA here is from genome assembly GCF_037038515.1 of Microtus pennsylvanicus. Taxonomy (NCBI): domain Eukaryota; kingdom Metazoa; phylum Chordata; class Mammalia; order Rodentia; family Cricetidae; genus Microtus; species Microtus pennsylvanicus. The sequence continues at coordinate 12,084,560 of NC_134586.1, read as the reverse complement.
AGTTTCGTCTCCAGAACTAACAGGCGGCAGAAATAACACAATTTTACTTGCACAATTTTTTAAGCAGGAGTCACGTACTGGGTGGATGGATATTTTTTATTTATCAAATGTTCTCAGCATTTCTCATTGGTGTCTCCAAGCAGCAGAACTAAGATCAATAGGAAGGCATACGGTTGCAAGATGGGAATGAAAAATGAGATTAAAAGGAACGCTTGTGGAAATGCAAAGATACATGTCTGGGATGCAGGTTGTAAGACCCAGGCCCTCCCATCTTCTCTTTTCTTCTTGCGGGAGAGTACCAGTGTTGTGGCTCCTTTGTCAAGACTTGCCAGGTTACGGAGGTGGCTCAGTGGGGAAGGGGCTAGCTGTGCAAACATGAGGACATGCGTCCACGTTCCCAGCATCTGTGTAAAGAGGGAGTGACAGAACAAATCTGTAGCCCCAGTGCTGTGCAAGGGAGGAGAAACCGATGCTGGGGTTCACTGGTTAGCCAGCCTAGTTGCGGAGGCAACCTCCAGGATCGCCCGCAGGAGACCCTGTCTCTAGCACACAGAGTGGGAGTCGGAAGGCAGGCTCAGTTGCTAAGAACACTAGCTGCTTCTTTACAGGACTGAAGCTCAGTTTCTAGCATCCATGCTGGTTGTCTGACAGTCAACTCCAGGACATCTGATGCCTTCTTCTGGCTTTTGTGGGCACCCACACATGTACATAATGCATGCGTGTGTGCACAACCCCCCACAGATGCAGGTACACAAATACATAATAATTAAATAAATCATTAGAAATAAGTAAGTTGAGGAGTCATAGAAGGCACCTGGCATCAACCTCTGGCTTCCACATAAGCATGTATAGGCAAGCATACCCACACAATATGTGATATGTATGTATAACACACATACTCATGAGAGAGAGGGGGAGGAAGATATATAGATAGACAGACAGACAGATAGATAGAGTTGATCCAAAGCAGAAATAGGACCAGAGGGATGGCCCAGCAGGTAAAGGTGCTTGCCATGCAAGCCTTACAACCTGAGTTCAATCTGGGAACCCACAGAAAAGCTCCGTGTAGTGTTCCACATCTGTCATCACAGCTACACTGGGACCGGAGACAGGAGGATTGCTTGGAAGCTCAAGAGCCAGCGAGGCTGAAGTGCACAGTGGCAGAAATCAGTGAGATCCAGTATTAAAATAAAGTGCAAAAAGAGAAACCTTTCCTGAAAGTTGTTCTTTGCCCTTCACATGCTCATAGTGGCCGGCACACACACACACACACGCACACACACACACGCACGCACGCACGCGCGCACGCACGCACACACACACACGCACGCACGCACGCATGCACACATACATGCACATCCCCCAACGACTACTACTACTACTAAAAACAAGTGATAGATAAAATAACAATTAAATAAATGTAAATAAAAACAAAGTTGGGAGAAATATAAGGCTCTGTGGGAGCTAGAGACATTGGCAACAAGAATCTCAAGGGGAAAGATAAATAACTCAGACATGAGGCGGGATCAGTGTTCTGACTGGAAAGTAATGTGCCTATATTTTGAGTTTTTATTTTCTATGAATATATAAAATACACTCAGATAATGCTTTCTTTTATTATTGTCTTTTTAACAATGCACTATTACACACAATATCAATCTCTTAAAGTGTGTGTGTTCTAATTCTTGGAGCTAATGAATGTCTGTCTGTTGAACTCTGGAAATTTCAAGAGACCAGTGAGTGTCCATTTATTGAATAATGCCACAATTCAGGTGAATTTTCGCACTTCCCCCTCTTTTCCTCCTCTATCCCCTCCCTTTATACAATTGCTGTAATCTAAACTAAGATGTTTATGATGTGTCTTCATACAGAATATGAAAGGCAATCAACAATCACATAAGGTAACAAGTCTAAGACACAAGCCTGGGTTACAGAGATTTGTGTGCCTCCTCCTTCCTTTGCCTCCTCATCTCTCCCCCTTCTTTTCTTCCTTTGATACTTCCCCCATCCTCCTCTCTCCCTCCTCTCCCATTTTCCTTCTTTCCTTGTAATCAAAAGTGGAGGTCCAGATAGAAATTAATGCAATCACTATTTTCATGTGGTTTATAAAATTGGTGGATATTGGAAGCTTAGGACAGTCTGAACAATGGCAGCATTGCAAGCAGCTTCTCAAGGTTGGGGAGGGCTAAGCACCAGAGGGAATCATTTGTATGTGTGCATGCCTGATACAGGATTGTCACAAATCTTGGTAGCATGAGAGAGGTAACCTTATTTAACACAGTTCAATCACACACACATCCACAGGTGTTGTTTTGTCCAATGAATAATGCAATACAAGTCAGTTCTGTCTTTTCTCTGTTTCTCGACTCCATCAGCTCACAGTTTCTTCTATCTCTTGGGGCTAGTGTAAAGCCTGAGATTTTCCACAGTCTCATGGGAACAGAAGAGCGGAGATGGTGGCCAACCCCTGTCCTTAGCTGTTCTACTAAGGTCTCTGAGATTTATGGGTCTTCCATTTGTTCCTCCATGCGCTTTCCACTATTGCATTTCTGACTGCCACACCTAGGCAGGGCCACGCATTTTCTCTCCTTGTCCTTGTTCGGTTCCCATCCTCACTCAGCCTTCGTTTTCAGAGCTACATTCTATGTTATAAAATGTGTCAAAGAAGGAAGGATTCGTGTGTTCCACACCTTCAGAAAAGCCTGAAGACTTGGTGAATTCTTGGCCTTTCAGCTCCATAAATCTTATGGACCATTCTGATCCCACCGTGGCCTGACATTGTAAGATCTATTTGCTAGACAGTGGGTTCTTAAGCAGCATGCTCATTGGTGGGGGCTCCTTCCCAGAGTTCTAGGACAGAAGCTGAGTGTCTATTTTTCTCCTTTGGAGTTCCCCCAAATCTCCCAAGGAATCTCTTCTCACACCTTAAAACAGCTGTTGAGAGTACACAGCAGGATGAGATTCTGTCTAAGAGACTCCTGAGAAATAATTCCAGCTGTCTGAGGGTTTCCTGAGTTACGCGGTCACTTGAGGAGGCTGCCATGGGTCCCCGTTTGCTTGGCCAAACTGTACTTATCCTCCACATGTTGGATTGGACAGGCTGCTTCATTCCTCTCTACCCTTGTTTGTGCTCCAATGACCCTTCTTTCCTGTGCTTCTGACCTTTGTATTCCTAGCCGTTTTCCTTGCCTTTCACTAGCAGTTAGTGCATCCTTGAATTAGATACTATGCTTAGGATTCACTGAATCAAGGCAAATAAGCTGGGCATTTAGGAATGTTACTATTTTTCTGATTTTTGCCAGTTCAGTTGTCTCAGAATGCTGCTGCTATTGTTTTAGCACTGGCTGCATCTTTGCCAACATGGAGATAGGGCTTAAGAAGGAAGTGTGTCCTGGTTAGTTCTGCGTCAACTTGACACAAGCTAGAGTCATCTGGGAAGAGTGAGCCTCCGTTGAGAAAATGCCTTTAGGAGAGAGGCTTCTGGGCAAATCTGTGCAGCGTTTTCTTGATTAATGATTGGTCTGGGAGGATTCAGCCCGTGACAGGTGGTGCAGCCCATGGGTAGTTGGTCCTGAGAGCTCTGAGAGAGAAAGGTGGAGCAATTCAGTCAGCAGCATTTCGCCATGGCCTATGTTCAAGTTCCCACCTTCAGGTTCCCTGTCTTGAGTTCCAGCCCTGACTTCCCTTCATGATAAACTGTAAAATATAAGCTGAAAAAAGCCCTTTCCTCCCTAGGATGCTTTTGATCATGATATTTACCGCAGCCATAGAAAGCAAATTAGAACAAAGGGTATGATTCTCAACTTAATGCCATCTATACATTCCAAAAGTCAGAGGGGTCACCTGGTTTTAAAATGGAATACTTATTTTCAAATACATCTTAAAAACTATTTTTTGCGTATATTCAAGTGCAAGAGAGAGTGCTTTGGCACAACTTGAGAGATAATCAAGTTGGCAATCATGTACATGTTGGTTTATAGAATCAACAAGCCACGGCTCACAGTACAGACTCCTCTGTGACCATAAATGACTTTGGAAGGAAGAGTGCCCCTCACTCACCACTGCAGAGAACTCTCCAGTGCACACTCAGCACAGTGAAGACAAGGAATGGCTGAGAACTTTTTAATAGCTAGCTGGCGCCTTTCTTCACGAGTTTATGAGAACAGCAGCACCAAACTTTCAGAATGAAAATGTTCAGCATTCTGGTGAGTTCATCTTTCCTCTCCTTCTCTCCCTCTCCTTTCTTTTCCTTCCTTCCTTCCTTCCTTCCTTCCTTCCTTCCTTCCTTCCTTCCTTCCTTCCTTCCTTCCTTCCTTCCTTCCTCCCTCTCTCCCTCCCTCCCTCCCTCCCTCCCTCCTTTCATACCTCCTTTCTTACCTTCTTTCCTTTCTTCCTTCTCTGCTTCTCTGTTTCCTTCTGTATTCTATTCCTAGCCAACATTGCTTCAACCCAAATAACTGGATTAGTCTGGAAATTATGTAACTTTTGTCACAATTGCCAATTGAGGAAGTGAGTAGACTTCTTAGTCCTAGTCATTCAAACATTGTTATCCATTTCAGCTAATTCAGTGCATAGGAGAAGGAACTTTCTCTCTCTCTCTCTCTCTCTCTCTCTCTCTCTCTCTCTCTCTCTCTCTCTCTCTCTCTCTCTGTCTCCTTCCCTCCCTGCCCCCTCCCTCCCTCCCTCCCTCCCTCCCTCCCTCCCTCCCTCCCTCCCTCCCTCTCTCCCTCCCTCCCTCTCTCATTTATATTTTTCGTTCTTGAAAATTTCATACATGCATAAAATGTGTTTTGATCTACTGCATCCCCATGCCTTCCTCCTTTCTTTCTTCTGCCTTGGTTTTCCCTCAAAATTCCACGTGACCTTTTATTTATAAAGACACTAATCTCTCTCTCCTCAGTTGGGGTGGGACTTCATGACTACCTCCTTCATCCATGTTAAGATTTTGTCCAGCTTGATCTCATGCAGGTCTTTTACATGCTGCCATAACCACTCTGAGTTTATATATGCAACTGCCCCACAGTGTCTAGAAAACAGTTTTTCTGTCTCTACTTTGGTTCTTACATTCTGTCAGCTCCCTCTTCCACAATGATCCTTAAGCCTTGTGAGGAGAAGATGTGATATAGTATTATTTGGCACTGAGCTCTCTATAGTCTCTTATTCTCTGCATGTTGACCAGTTGTGGGTTTCTATATTAATCAATACAGATGCATATTACAAAAATAAGCATCCCTAATGAAGGCTGGTGGACATGCTAATCTTTCAGTAGAAGAATAAGTCATTGGGAGTCCATTTAGCAGAATGAGAGTAATAGTTTTTTTTCCCTAAGGCCTATGATCTATGCAGCCGTAATTTCTTTGCCCTGTTAACACTGCCAGGCAAAGGTTCTATCTTATGAAGTAGGTCTTACACACAATTACAATGTAGTTGTTTACTCTCAGAAATCTGTGCCACTATTGCACCAGTGGGCATATATTGCCAGGCCATGTATTTTTTTGTATAACTGATTTCCTGTGACTTAGTTTTAATATTGGATTTTCCAAACAGATGGTAAAACTGTATCATAAGTAAATACTTGTCAAGAACTTAAATTGCATATGTTACTAGCACACTGATACCATTTCTAGCACATTAAAGTCAATTTTATTGGGCTAGGAAGTGGCTCACTGGGTAATGTGCTTGCTTACAAGTTTGGGGACCTGAGGGTATTGTCAGGTATCTCCTTCAGTATTCTCTTTCTTACTTTTCGACACGGAGTCTCTCACTGAACCTGGAGTTCACTGATAGTCTAAACTGGTCAGTCAATAAATGTCTAGAATCGTCCCTTCTCTGTCTCTTTAGCACTGGGACTTCTGTTGGGTGCTGGGAGCCCAACACAGGTTCATATTCATGCACAGAAAGTTCATTACCCAGTGAGCCATCTCCCAAGGCTACGAGTGTCTTTTGAATGAATTTGTCATTTTATGTCTTCTCAGAAGCACCTTTTCGAAGGTTGGACTCAGCAGGTGTCATATCAGTTGCTTATTGACCTCCTCTCTCCATACAAACAAGCCTATTGGTCAAAACCATTAGAACACCTGACAAATAAGCAGACCTCAGTTTACTTTTCATTAAGGTGGTTGTGTAGGAGGACAGATGAATCTAACAATTGTTCATTAAAGAAAGAAATAAGCCTGGTCTAGTTCCAGCTAGTTCCAGGACAGGAACCAAAAGCTACGGAGAAACCCTGTCTCGAAAATCAAAAAAAAAAAAAAAAAAAAAAGAAAGAAATAAGTTAACTCTATAAAGGCTCTCACTGTTTTAAAGAAGAACTTGTGGAAGCATTTAATGGACAATCAAGACCTCATTTACTTCATTGCTTCTTGTGAATGATATGGTGAGTGTTTGTGGGATGCTTAACTCCATCCATAATCTAATTATGAGTAGGAAGGCAGAAAGGGCCTGTTAATTGTGTATCTGGAGACATTCCAAACTCCATGGGGCTATGATAGACCAACCGTGACTCTGTGTTTTGATAAATTAGATTTCTGCATCTTCATCTCTTCTGGCCTGAGTATTGGATGAATTTTGGGTCTAACATCAAGGTGATTGCTATTACTGGATATATCTTATTAGGATTAACATAAATGGGAAAAACAAACGCTTTTACTTCTGCTGATTTAATAATAAGAAAAATATTAATTGATACATATCCACAAATTACTTGGGAGTAGAGATGATATCCAGTAAACATTTGCCGACTGAGAGGAAAGAAAAATAGCAGCTGAGTAATTTACATTGAAGAACCCCATGTCTTGGGATCTTTAATGCCTGTTAGGATATTTCCAAGGCCTAAAATAATGTAGAATATATCCCCCCTGTTTTGCAGATGTGGTGGTTGAGTCTCTGTGATGCTAAATAGTTCATCAAATGTTGCCCAGCTATTACCAGTTGGTGCCTTAGTTCACGTTCAATCTTGTCTGATGCTTGTCTGACCTCTAAGCTTATCCCAGAAGTCTATGAAGACGATCACTGCTATTCCTATGAAGACAGAAGGCTCTGAGGATGTGTTTAGTGATATACAGTGCATGTGATAAAGTTTTTTATAAGCCCATTAAAAATCAAACTAAACTTAAAATTAAATCCAGCATTTTCTGCTGATTTTTTCCCCTGTTTTGTCATAACTCTTTTGGGAAAACTGTTTCCCAGGTTAGATCAATAATCAGAGGTCTTTGAAGTTTACCAGGTAAACACTTGCATTTAACTAGGGGCAAATTACAGCAACTCCTTGAATCTGGAGGTTTTTTTTTTCATTTATAAAATAAAAGCATGACTAGATGTTCCATAACAGTCTCTTGAAATATGAATACTTGATGACTGAAGATTTCTATGTAAGCACAGCTTCAGATACATAACTATTTGGCCATAGGGCCATCACTCCATTTCTGACAGATGTCTCAAATTCACTGTGGGAAATGTCTCTCTTCTAATGTCTGCCCTTCTCTTCTCCCGTGTTTATCTAGCCGAGCAGCTTTAACAGTCACCTAGTTTCTTATGTCAGAACCTTGTAACTATCCTTGACTTCCCTCCCTGCGTCCCCTCCACATCGGAACAGTGGGGCATTATGATTAAGTATGCCACTGTTCAGAGTTGGACTCCGTGAGTCGTGGCTGTCCTTGGGCAAGTAGCTTGAAGTCTCTGTGTTTCAGGTTTCACATATGTAATATGAGGTTAATGATAATTCCAAGATCAAAAGTTTATTATAGATTTTTAAAGAAACAATGTAGTGCAAATAAGGCCTGATGCCTGCTTTCCACTGATTACCTCACTATTGGCTCCCTGATTTGTGTGTCTCTTCTTGTCTCCATGGTAGGCACTACCACCATTAGCCAGGGACCTTACATGGCACTAATTACCTAGCTAGGCTCCTAATGGCTGTCTGGTTTCTGTCAGGTTCTCCATTAGATTCTGACTGGCTGATCTTTCTGAGACACAAATGTCTATACTGCCATGGTCTGGGGACTTGTCACTGGTTGTACCATATATACTGCCATTTCCACAACAACCTGTGGCCTTTGTTTCCCACTTGTGTGCTTTGCTTGTGCTGCTTCTTAAGTTTGCCTGGGATGCTTTGGCCACCACCCTTCTGTTCATCCAGGACAGCAGTGATGTCCAAACTTTTGGCATCTCTGGGCCACGCTGGCCAGAGAAGAATGATCTCTGACCACACATCTCTCTAGCCAATACTTACTCAATCCAAAGCCTAAAAATTTACAGCAACAGTTTTCTTAGCAAGGACACATAAGAATCCTGCTATATTTCAGGAAGAGATTGAGCTTATTTCTCTTCCTTTTAGTTGACCTGGAGCCCCATGACTGCCCCAAACAGTAGGGATGTTATGTGGCCTTAAGTTAGGGCACAAGCAAAATAGGTTTTCTGTCTGGAGTGTTTCTTGGAACGTTTGTTTGTGGATTTCAGCTCCTAAGCACTCACAAGACTTGAAACTGTGCATGTAGGTAAGCTGTCAGAGTGCCCTAGTTGCAGCCAGTCAAATTAATTTTCTTCCTTCCTTCCTTCCTTCCTTCCTTCCTTCCTTTCTTTCTTTCTTTCTTTCTTTCTTTCTTTCTTTCTTTCTTTCTTTCTTCTTACCTATATTTCTGCTATCTATATTTCTATCATCTATTTAATCTAGTCTGTCTAATCTATCATCTATCTATCTATCTATCTATCTATCTATCTATCTATCTATCTATCTATCTAATTTTTGCTATCTATATTTCTATTTATCTTCTATCTATTTAGTCTATCTAGTCTATCTATATAATCTATATATCATCTATCTATTGTCTGTCTACCTATCATCTGTCTATCTATATTTTATCTATCTATCTATCTATCTATCTATCTATCTATCTATCTATCTATCTATCTATCTATCTAATCTCATTACCTACCATTCTACCATCTATCATGTATCTATCATCTATCTATCCTATCTATCTTCATGTTTCTTCTTCATTACTATCTTAAATCTATATATCTACATAATCATCCTGCCTTCATGGACCTCATCTTCTCTATAACCTGAGGTCACATCTACAGCTTGACTCTGCTGCAGTGAAAAAGTTGTTTTTGCCCAGGAAGAAGAGAGACCTTGGGGAACTATCCCCTTTATAAATTCCCTACGGTGAAAATTAACTTAAGATTTAGCATAAATTACAAGAGAAAGCTCGATGGAGTGAATCTCTTGAGTTTGTCTCACCTGCTTTTCTAGCCTATGAACTCACGGCCAGTCATACATCAAGCATCTTTGTTCCTTGTGCTGCATATGGCGATCTGGGCCAGCCGTCTGGGATGTGACTGTGGCTGGAAGAAAAATGCTGAAGTTTCTAGCACTCGCTGTCATTGTGGGAAGCAGACTGTTGTTGAAGTGTTATTATTAATGCGAATTACTGCTGGACAGCTTGAACTGGAGGATAATTTATTCTCCGTGAACTTCTAATTGCGGAGAAGCGGTTCGTTCACCATGGCTGTTTGTTGCTGCTCCTCAATCACATTTTGCAGCAGTGAAATCAGGAGGAGCCAGGCTGTAGGGGGAGCAGAAGTCTGGTTTCTGGAGACAATGTGAATTGGGTCAGGAAGATTTAGTTAATGTAAGAAACACTTGAGAAATGGAGAAAAGCCATCTGGCTTGCTCAGGAGACTGCCATCAATTTATACCAATCAAGGTGCCTACTGTATGCAGGACACACTCTCCAAACTAAAATGCCTGCTTCTGAATGGCCACTACCTGCTCTCCCATTTGAAGCCTGTCTTCTCTTCTCTGGCATTTCTGATAGAGATATGCTTCCCTTCTGATAAATTTTGTGTGGTCCCATTCTTTTCTTCATTTTTCTCTGATGGATCCTGCTGGGGAAATGCAAACTGCTATGATGACATGTGTGTTTCTTTTGTAATATCTTGGATGGCAAGAGGTGCCCCTTGCCTTAGCCAAATCCCTAGCTCCCACGGACTCCGTTTTTCTCCAGCTTTTATCTGTAGCAGAATTATAGAATTGTTGCCTTGTTTTTCACTTAAGTGCCATTAAATGTGTTCCTGACTTGCTGTTACCATGGTAATAGACACTTGTCATAGGCTGTGCACTCATTGCTGTGTTTATTTAAGTTTGGTCACTTGTGGTTTCATAAGCCTAAGAACCGCCTGACTTCCATCCAAGAGATGGAATCCGAGCCAAGAGGTGGATTCCAATGCGCCCATGATGAGGGGTAGATGGGGGTTTGGGGGACCGGAGGTTCAGTGATGAAGAGCATACATACTGCTCTTGTGGGGAACTGGAGTTTGGGTCCTCACGCATGTGAGACAGCTCACAACTGCTTGCTGCCTCCCCTGAGACTATCTATAAGCTGGTGGTGACTTTGATTTCTAAAAGAACTGACATACCAAGAAATGGAACAGTTGTATGCTCCAAGCAAGTGGCACAGGAATCTTCACAATTACGGACCAGACTAAGGGAACATCTATTTATTGCAAAGTGCTCTTCCTAAAGGCAGTTTAGAACTCATTTGTAATACAAACATCCAGCTAGTTTTGATGGCAGATCTGAAAGAACTGGGAGAACTCATTTTTGAGATCCCTGCTCCCACTGTAGTCAGCCAGAAGACTCTTTGAGTGGGGAGCACGTGACGATCAGGGGTCCACACGGAGTAGCGGAAGGCTCCGTAGGAGTGCTGATTGTGGAAAATGTCAGCTGTTCTGTCAGGATCCCTATCCGTGTCACGGCATCCCTCTCTTGTTCCCTTTCGATGATGGAGTGCTTCATCCATGTGTGTTGATTTAGTGTTGGTGGTTCCTCCAGGGTTCTTTGTGAAAGCAGTTATTGCCCTGGGGAACAACGGTGTAACTTTCAAGTCTTCTCTCTGCTTAAAATTTATTTTATTTATTCATTTATGTGTGGATGGTATTTGTACATGCTTGTGTGTGTGTGTGTGTGTGTGTACCCAATAATGCCTACGAGCATGCACCCACATGTACATGGAGGACAGATGTTGATGTTAGGAGATTTGCTTGATTGCTCTCCACCTTCATTTTTTGAGATAACATTGTTCACTGAGGCCAGAGCCCAATGATTCAGCAAGGCTGGATGGCCAGTGGTCCCTAGGAATGAATCTCTGCATCTCTGTCCTCTGCATCAAGTTTATATCCATGTGCTGCAATACCTGCTTTTGACAGGAGTGTTGGGGATCTAAACCCAGGTCCTCAGGCTTAGGTGACAGGTACTTTACGAGTAAACCATCTCCCAAGCTCTGCAACTCCTCATAAGTCACTTACTGTCTTGGTGTTTCAATTTCTCACTTAGAAAATAGGGACATTACCATGTGCCTCCCTCCCAGAATGCTGGTCTTAACCAAACATGTGGCACAGACTTGTAAACTGCAAAGGGTGGCAGAGCTATGGTCGTGATTGTTAGTGACTCCCCTAATTCCTTTTCTCTCTACCAGACTGCACTGGGGGCACCTGTATTTTGCCGTCCCTCTGCTGGGGGTTTTATGTGAGGGCTTTACTTAAAGGCCTGAGACTGGGAATCATATTCTGGCTTTCCTTGCGGTGGGGATGGTGTATAGCTGTTGCTGGGCCCAACATTGCTGATGATTTTCTCAGACCCAGAGACCCTGGCCGTTCTCAGCAGGCATTCAATTTGTTAATCACAATATTAACAGGAAACGTGTGGAATCAAGAGCTGTGATTTGGCGATAGTGTTCCTCTGTTAGCTGACAAAAAATACTTTAGAAATTAGCGTGTGTTGTGTGCTTGCGGTTGTGTCTGCATACACCTGTGTGCACACGCCATGTGCACAGAAGTGAGAAGAGGGTAGTGGGTGTTCTGCCTTGTGTCTCCACATGTTCCCTTAAGGCAGTCTCTCAGTGAATCTGAAACTCACCTAGCTGGCTAAGCTTGCTGGGATCTGCCTGCCTTTGCTCATCGGTGCTGGGCGTGTGTGATCATACCACATGATCATGCAGGTTCGTGGGGATCAAACTCAGGTTCTCCCATGGACACAGCAAGTGTTCTTATCTGTTGATCAGTCCCCACAGATCTACAAACTGCTTGTATAAAGCAAGAGAATTCCAGGTTGGCAATGAAGGGCTAGATATTGGAATTCAAGATTGTTGGAATTATTGGAGGGGGTATCACAGATAGGGCAGAGAGCTGAGTAGAGAGATAATAACGGGGAGAAAATCCATCGGCTTCCAGCTCTCAGGGTTTTGTTTGTTTGCTTGCTTGCTTTTTCCCCTTTAGAAAACAAGGCACTACGCTGGAAATGCTTTCACTGGTAAATTCATACAAAAAGAACACATTTAAAATTTTTTGAGTACAGGCACAAGGTCTGGCTTTCGGCTGCCCCAAATATTACAAGAGAAAAGGGAGGAAAAAGATGTCCTTGTCACTTGTGGACAGAACCAGATGGGGTCAGACCTGTGCGCTCTGTGGGTCAGAGAAAATATTTTCTACTGCCTTCCTTTCAAGTCCCAAATCTTGATCAGAAATCCGGCACTGAGGGAGTTTCTCAGGGAAGACGAGGTTCCTTCAACCTTTGTGACCTGCGTTGAGTGAGTGACGGGGAGACCCTTGGCGGAAGCGGCTGGAGCAGAAGGAACGCTGTGGAGACGCAGGGCTTTGCTGCCATTGAACACATTACGGGAAAAATACAGTACTGAACGCAGCAGGCTTCTGCAAACAAGGCATCCGTTTAAGTTAATTGGTGTTATATAGAAGCTGAAACGCTCCGCTTATTTACAAAGCTCCAGATTTATGTAAAGCAAAACCAATTACACTTAATGCCTAAACTATTCCAGGTGCTCAGCGATAATGTCGCCAGGCTCTAGAGAGGAAACTGCCGTGTGAATGCACCCTGTTCCGAATGGAAGCGCGTGCAGTTACTGCAATTTAGCTAATCACAAGTGTCAACGCCAATGTGAGAGTTCTCAGCTCCTCTGCTGCTTGCTTTGGGTCAATTTTCTAATTTCTGCAGATCTTTCATTGCAAAGGAAGAGGGAGAGCGTGACGAACACCCCTTTCTTCCTGTTACAATGTTGAAATTAGGAGATGAAGGGAAAGTTGGGGAAGGGCCAAGGCCATGCCAGGCCGTTTTCTAAAGCAAAAGCAGGCTATGGCTTTTCATTTACACCAAGACGAGGCATTTGGAGCTTTCTTGATCTTTGGGGTGTTCATTATGAGACCAATGCGCTAGATACTGCACTAACGAGGCTCCTTTGGGGTGTTCATTAAGCCCAAAATTGCAAGCTTGGCATTTAACCTTTCACAGCAAGGAAAGTTGTAAGAGCATTGGGCCTTGCCTCATTGCTTTGCCAGGGATTTATGCAAAACAAAGAATCTGAAAAAGTTGTGGGGAAGAATTGCTGCGTGCACACAGACACGTCCTCCAAACAAATGGGAAGAATTTCTCTGTGCACATGGACGTGTTATCTGAGCAAACCAGCAAATAGCAGATAGCTGGAATAGGAAAAACACCTGGTTTTTACAGCAATGCATACTGAAGCCCAGCCAAGTTGGCTACATCTTTTATTCCACACTTTAAGCATTGGCTGCATCAGAAGGAGGGGGTGCTTAGTTATCATCGTTGGAAATGACCTGGTAAAGGCTCTTGTTCAATCCAGTGTAGTCCAGGAGGGGAAGTGAATGGAGGTCGTTAGTGAGGACTTTCAATGTCTGGGTACCAGAGAGGAAGAACTCAGGTTAGGTTTATCAAACAGGCATTGTAGGGGCAAGAAAGAGTCACCTGGAGCAGGAGACTCAAAACCAAACTGACTGTGATAAACTTGGACTAAGGGACAGGGCATTAATTTTATTCAATAGTAATAATAATAATAGTAATAATAATAATAAAAGAAGCCTGGCCCAGAGGCACCTGGATTGCAATTCCAGTTTGTTGGCCATTCTTGGCAACATAGTTAAGTTTGAGGCCTGTAGATGGGGCGGCAGGCTGCTTCCCGCTGCCCAGGAGGGCTCCCGGCCACCAGCTAGCTTTACCCAAAATAATTACACAGAAACTGTATTCTTTTAAACACTGCTTGGCCCATTATCTGTAGCCTCTTATTGGCTAATTCTCATAACTTGCCTAACCCATCTCTAATAATCTGTGTAGTACCACTAGGTGGTGACTTACCAGGAAGGATTCTAGCCTACGTCCATTTTGGGCCAGAGCTTCATCACGTCGGCCTGAGGCATCTGCCTCATTGCCTTCTTCCCAGCGTTCTGTTCTGTCTACTCCACTCACCCATGTTCTGACCTATCAGGCCAAGCAGTTTCTTTATTAATTAATCAATGAAAGCAATAGATAGACAGATGACCCTCCTCCATCAGAGGCCAGCCTGGACTGCCTGAGACCTTGTCCCAAACTAACAAGACCAAATGAAACCATACCAAGCTACCTCTATGATAGTAACATTGACTTTTCCTCAATTGAGATATATTTTAGTGGAATAACAAGATCAAATATAGCAGAATTATATATATAAAATCTACCTAGACATGTGTTATCTGTGGTTAATAAATAAAAAATTAGTGAATGTACAGAAAGAAAAAATACAAACATAGCAGTTCTTAGCTGACATTAAAATTATAAGTAAATATTGCTCGTCACTTTCAATTGCAGAACCATTGTGAAGGTTATATAATAATGATTGACATGTTGGCATAGAAAAAAAAGAATCATTTTCTGGTCATAAAGTAATCACCAAGACACTGGAATCACTTAATTAGTTTAAGTACATCAATACAAAAGCATAACAGTTTATTAGAGGATCATGATTGTTCTGGTAAATAAAGTATGTAGATAGCATTCATGGTGGCTTTCTTTTATGTTGACTTTCCTGATAACATCTATAAAGTGTTCGACTGAAGAAGGAAATAATGACTAGCGGGCTCACCAGTCAAATCCAGTTTCATAGGGCTGTCTCCCAAAGATCAATACTTGACGATGCTTCCAGCATACTGCCATAAAACTTCAGAGACTTTTCACAGAGAAGAGTTTCTTCATGATTTCTTCCACTGATGCTCTGGGCTTTACAATGATTTAGATTACAATATCTAAAACTGAAAGAAAGTGAACTTTTCTTAGGAGCAGATGGAGATGACTTGATAAATCACTGGCTTCCCTCCCGGTGCTTCCCCACCTTTTATGATGGCGCTGCGAGGGTCATTATTTAAGAGGCAGTCTTTGTACAAGGACAGGGGAGTTCTATTTAGTACACAGTAAGGATCCCATAAGGACCTTTCGAGAGCCCTCTCTTATTGAGACAAGGTATTGCCATGAAGCCCAAGCTCTCTTGGCGACCTGCTTGTAGTCTAGTCTTGTTTGAACTGGGGTAATCCTCTTGCCTTAGCTTCTTAAATGCTGGGATTATAGGGGAATGCACACCATCATGGCCAGCAGGATGGTGTTCTTTAACAACCACCTGTAAGTCTCTTCTGTACTGCTAGTGAGAGAAACCCTGAAATTTTATTGGCAGTGGATTTCATGGCTGCTTGGACTCTAAGGGCTCATCAAATGTGCTACAGATTGGACTCTACTGATTAGATGTACCATGGATTTGGTGCTGAGACCATTGTCAAAGAAGGAGTTTGTGACCACACTTTAAAAATGTCCACCGTCCACCCCTAACATTAGAGAAACTTTTCTGCCCTGAGTATCTTCTCCAGCCATACTACTCTGGGAAGGAGAGATTGTTGCCATTTTATACACTAGAACACTAAATTTCAAGTGTAAAAAACATCCTTATGGCTTACATAAGACTTGGACAGAATGAGACTTATTTATCAATCAAACCTGCCTTAGTGTGAAGTCCCTGATCTGTGCTTGTGCTAATCTCTGGTGTTGTACATTTTTATCCCTCCCTCTTTCTTTCACCAACCTCAAGCTCTCCTCAATAACCACAGGTATCTGAATGTTTTGGATTGGACACCACTCTCGTTCCCTTTGTTCTAATGGAGTTTCCTTGATTCTTTAGTGCCTGGAACACTGCTTAACAGGTTGGCTGAGTGCATGCAAGCACGATGAGCTGATAAAGTCAGATTCCCAAGTAAAACCGACTTGGACTTGATCATGCTCATGGTCAACTGGATCATATCTCAGCATAAACATGAGAAGAATAAAGCAGAAGAAAGGGTGCATAAGGCCAGATGGGGAAGCACTTTAGTGTTGCTAATACTTTTGAGTGTTTACTCAACTTTAAGCACCCTTGCAACACAGTGAGAGGTGAAGAAACCAAGGCATAGCTGGATTAAGGAGTGTCCTGGTGTTTACATTGCTCATACACTGTGGAACTGACCTTGACATCTCTGACTCTGGAGGTTGCTTCTCTGAAGGACAAAGGCAAGTTTCTTTCTTTCTTTCTTTCTTTCTTTCTTTCTTTCTTTCTTTCTTTCTTTCTTCCTTCCTTCCTTCCTTCCTTCCTTCCTTCCTTCCTTCCTTTCTTTTTTTCTTTCGTCCTTCCTTCCCTCCCTTTCTTCTTCCCTTTCTCCTTTCTTTCCTTCATTTGTTTTTGGAGACAGGATATTTCTGTGTAGCACTTCATAATCCAGGTTGACTTTGAACTCAGAAATCTGCCTGTGTCTGCCTTCCAAGCACTGGGATCAAAGGTGTGAGCCACCGCTGCCCGGACAAAGGCAAATTCTTACACAAAGACTACAAAATGGAAACTGGAGAGGTGGTACTGGACCTAACAAGCTGGCAGATGGACTCAGCTTCTGGGGTTGGAGACAGTGGCTGGAGGGAAGGAGCACATGTCTTCAACTTCTGTTTTCACCACAAAACCTGTTTCCTACAAATCCTTGTTGGAGTTTCCTGTGAGACTCCGATTTTCTAGTTTCCTTTGTGATCTAAGAGCCTGGCATTTAGAGAACTTCCATATTGTGGGAAAGAGGTCAAACCCGTGTGTTTTGGCAATCAACAAATAATCTTACTAAATGGGGCTATCAAATTTAGGTGTGGTGCCCACCCCTCCTTGCAGTGATTCAGTACCTCCCACAGTGGACCCTCAGCTCAGGGAGATCAGGCGGTACAAGACTCTGAGCATCTGTTGACTTTTGACTCTGCAAACTTCTGGTTTGCTGCCCCTATCTGTCACCGGAATGCTGATCCAAAAGACATTTGGTAGAAGAACAAAAGACTGATTTGGGCAAAAAAGAGATGACAAGTAGGACTCAAACAGGTTAGGCTGCTTGTTCTGTGCACACAGCTAGAATATTTCAGTAAGAGAGAGAGGTGGGGCAATCAATGGATAGATGATACATATGAGCCAGATTCATGGGGGATCTTTGGCAAGTAGACATTGCATGACTGAAAAGTATTTCCATGATTAGGCAGTATTTTGCATATGTTAACCATAAGACAAGTGAGATTATGCACAAAGATGACGATATTACACTATTTTGGCAACTTAGGTGAGTCTCTAAAACAGTGGTTCTCAACTTGTGGGTCGACCCCTTGGGGGGGTCATATATCAGATATCCTGTATATCAGATATTTATATTATGATTCATAACAGAAGCAGAGTTATAGCTATGAAGTAGCAGTGTTAAATTTTATGGTTGGGGGACCACTACCACATGAGGAGCTGTATTAAGAAGTCACAGCCTTAGGAAGGTTGAGAATCACTGTTGGAATGAATTTCCACCTATTAACCTTGAAATGGCTACTGCTGATTTAAAGGCTTGACTGGAACCCAAATCTTTAGGGTCATTAAATTATTAGCTATTTGCTGAATGATATTTGTTTTTAGAGGTTAATGACTTATGTCTAACTGTAACCTGTAACTCTAAAATAGTAGATCGTGGATAAAGGAAACCACCTTGGTGTCATAGCATGCTTTAGAATGGAATAAAACATGTATTTATTCTGAGAACTGCTGGATAAGGGGAGTCTAAACTGAAAGTTTCGCTCAGAATAATCCATTAAATTTCTGCAGGATGCTAATTTGTCTCGTCATGGCATACGGGATCCCATTGGCTCACTCATGAGTCTCAGACCAATATTTCACGGACTCAGAAATCGTTCCTCTTCCCACACACTTACCCCCGTGAAGCCCTCCAGAATCCCAGGACATTCAGCAGCGTCAAGGATGCCAGCACGAAGAAGAAGCCTTCTAAATTGCCTTTGTTTAATGTGTTTGGAAACCAATTGCCTGTTTGGAGCAAACGTGTAATCGTTATTCAGCTGCAGAGTTGCAAGTTTCTGTGAATATTTTATTATCCTGCGATTCACAGAGAATTGTTCGCCTCAGTAATATAGCCTGCATAAGAAAGCTCGTCTGAAACTTCGTTACCAAAATTCATTTAATTCCGGAAAAATAGAAAAATGATAAGCAGCACACCCCATCATATCGGCTGAAAAGGTAGCAGCACCTTTCCCCGGGCTGTAGGGTAATCTCGATCATGATATTAATCATGATCTTTTTTTTTTTTTTGCCTCATCTATGCCTCATCTATGCCTGTCTTCTTCATTCTAGTTTTTCTCAAATCTCTGTGTTTAGCATTGTGTCTAACATATGGAGTAAATACATTTTGAATGACTGAAAGCTCTTTCCTATGATCAGATTGTTTTCTACATGTCTAACGACCAGTCGGATGACACACGGAGATGATGGATATCACACCTTTTAGCAAACAGAGTGAAGCCAGGGTTCTCTTACGGTATGTCACTGCACATGCTGGGTAGATAGCATTGGCCTCTGATTGATGCGGAGATTTCTTTGGACCTGATGATGATTACTCTAGTTTAAAAAAAATGCAACAAAGGCTCTTTGCTTCCTTATATCATCAGACTGAGTATTTATGGAATCACTCAAGGTTCGAGGAAATTAATTTGCTACTAAGTTTTAACTCTTGACTTTGGGCTTTGCTATGATTTTTTCCTTCTTTCTACTTCGGAATCAATCTTTATTCAATGTATGCTTTCTCTCTCTCTCTCTCTCTCTCTCTCTCTCTCTCTCTCTCTCTCTCTCTCTCTCTCTCTGTGTGTGTGTGTGTGTGTGTGTGTGTGTGTGTATTTCCGTGTGGTAGGAGCAGACACAAGCCTGGAGAATATGTGTAGTGGAAGTCAGGGGATAACTTTGAGTTAAGTCAGGCTTTAGGCTCCTTTAAGCTTTCGATCAAAACAGGATATTATTGGCCTGGAACTCTGCCATGTAGGCTAGGCTAACCAGAGAGCTTCCAATGTCGAAATACGGTCAGAAGACAGACTCATGGGAAGCATGCCTTAGAGAACTGTGAGAGAGGCTCCAGGGGAAAAAGCAGAGGGCCTTTATCTCAGGTGCATTTTGTTCCCTGCATTGCTCTTGGACATGACCTTGCGCCTTCTGTGACAACTATAAGCCATGTTTATTTTTGTTGAATGTCAGAACACAGCTGTAGAATCCAGTCTGGCCAGTGTACCCTGAATCTGGATATGGTCTTCCACCTTGCTTTTGTGTTTTCTCACATAGAATCTACAGCATGTGCCAGGCAATGGTATTTAAACTGCTCTGTCCTGAGAAGGTTCTGGGAAAGGACTGCTTTGATAATATTTAGTATGTGCTGACTGATGTTTATTTCCACGTTTTCCTGATCAGGCTCTTCTGAAGTCAAACAACCTTCCTCGGAGCATTGCTTTCTTTGGTACATTTGTGTCGAAGGTACTGGAACCGAAGGAAGGTTGCCTCTGAATTACATTGTAGTGGCCCCACCCATTCTCCCAGATTCTCAGATCCTGGGTCTCACAGACACAGATCTGCATAGCCTGACAAGTGGTACCTGAATCAGGGACCTGAACAAAAAGCTTAACAAGGGCATGAGGGCCCCTGCGGCAGGAGGTAAGGACGTCCTAATGTGGTAGTAAAGCTAGGGAAAGCGGCACAGTGTACTGAGATGATACTCCGTTTCTGAAATAAGAGTGGTGCAGCAATGTCCAAAGCCCAGCTGCGAGATGATGGGGTTTAGTAACAGACTATAAGCCCAGGTTTCCTGAAAAGGACACTCTAGATCCCCGACTACGGGATCAGGTCAATGAAAAGACAGTGGAATCCCACAGACAAAGGGAAGGTATTCCAGTGCAATTCTGGGTGACTCCGACATTCGTCAATGTCACGATACGAACAGTAAATGGGACGAGTCAAAAGATGGCAGATTCTTACATACATGAGCATGAGCTAAATCATGAGACACACGAAAAAAACTTCTTAGAAGCTAGAAGGAGGCTTTTTCTAGTGTGAGATCAGAATGGACCAAACAAAATCGAAAGTAAAAATGTCAGCCCCGCTAGGGAATGAGTGCCCTGGACCTTCTGTTCCCTTGCTGGAATTACTTTCTTTGCTTGAGGATTATGATGAGGGTTGGGATGGATGGGGATGCGGAGTTGATGTGCTACCTTTCTGGAATGGAGCTCTGGGAGTGAGGACATATGGCATGAATTACCGGATTCTGGAAAAAAAAGACAGAGGAACTTTCTAGATTTAGACAGGGGCCTGATGAGATGAGACATATCAAGATTTTGTTGCTCATCTTTTACAGGTGGCCAATTGTCTTCTCCCCCGCCCCCCTCAAGACACGGTTTCTCTGTGCTGGTCAATTGTCTTATGGTTGATGGAGAGGCAGGAATACTTATCTTTAAGCAACTGGCATATGAGAACGCTAATGCTGTGTGCCAGGCTGTCTTCCATCCCTTTAGAAAGAACAGAGATAGTAATGGTTCCATCTGCTTCTGTGCTGATATTGGGCTTGGACCCCGGGCTCTGCCTATGTCTACCTATTATTTCACCATTTCTGGGATTATAGGCTTGTGCCACCACCATGCCCGCCTTTTGTGTGGGTTCTAGAGCCCTGACACACCTCACCTGCAGGACAAGGGCTTCACCACCTGAACCATCACCCCAGCTTCCTCAATGGATTTGGATGTACTACTTACTGTTCAACATACTACATAAAATACAACATACATGTTATAAACATAATACCCAATTTATACCAATGCTCTAAAACCAGAAATATGGTCCAGGATTGTGGAATGTTTAAAAGGAAAATCTATTACTGTAGGAAAGGTCCATCTGCAGTTCTGAGTGGCTGGAAAACCTGATAGAGTTTGGCATTATGAAAACAAGAAGGTTTGAGTGCCAGTGTCTGGGTCTCCTTCCATCTTAGGTTCACGGTTTCCAAGGTGTTACTGGAGGGGGGCGGTGTGGGACCATAGCAACCCGTGTCTGTGCTGAAGGTCTTGACCTTCGGTGCAACACTCTGCACCTACTACAGGATGCTTCTGGAGCTAGAAGAGTCTCCCTGGGAAGTACACACTTTCAGGTTGGATTTGGATGAAATGCCCTGCTAGGTTAACAGCCTCACTAAGACAGCTGTGATTGAGTGTGCCACTTCCCATTCAGCGTTTTTTTTTTTCTCTCTCCTTCCTAAAAGAGGATGTCTAACAACAAATGAACAAATGTCTTTGTCCTTTGGCTCGTACAATCCTTTCTGCCCTCTCTCTCACAGTGCTTCCCGTATCTTAGGTATGCACATGATGTGGTAAATTTATTAACTGGGGGTAGGCTCTCCATAGTCAGTTGAGCTCTGCATTCTGACCAGCTGTAGCTTTCTCTCATGATCACAGTTTGTTGAAGAACAGACTAATCCAAAAAACAGGGACATGTACTTGAGAGCTGGGAAGGAGGGGATAGATACGGGAAGGGTTAGGAAAACAGATGGGAGATGAATATGATCAAGAAACAGTGTATGGAATTATCAAATACTAATAAAATAAATTTTAAAAGATTCACCATCACAAAGAGGTTTGATCACAATAAAAGTATTAGAAAAAAAAGCCACTGTCATTTAACTTCCCAGTGGAACATACTATGGCACAACCGTGGAATCATGGTATGGAATTATTGTGTCTGTTTCTTGAACCCCATAAATAAAGTTGTTGCTGAAATCCCAGCTCATGGGGAGGAGGCAGCAGCAGGCTCCTCAGGAGGCTGAGGCCAGTCTGGGCTGCCATTCCAGATGCTATCTTCAATGGAAAGCATTGAGTTTAGAGCTGCTTTATAGGTTTTACTACCACATCTAATGAATTAATTATTATTATTCAGATTGCTTGTGTATGGGTGTTTTGACCTCACGTACATGTACATTCAGTATTCTAGAAGGCCAGAAGAAGGTGTTGTATCCCCTGGGACTGGAGTTACAAACAGTCCTGAGCTGCCATGTGGGTGCTGGGAAACAAACCCAGAATCTTTGGAAGAGCAGCCAGTGCTCTTACCCACAGAGCCATCTCTCCAGCCTTTCTTCATCTTATTAATTTGTGTAACCATATAAAGGAAATGCCTGATTCTGTTACTATAGTGACATGATGACATCTTCATCTAGTGTTTGCATGAGTGGTTGCACTGAGTATCTTCCTGTTTGTCTGTGAATGAATATGGTAGCCCCATTTCTCTCTTTTTCTTCCTTCTCTGTGTCTGGCTCTGTCCCTCGGTTCCCCACATCCTTCTTCTTTCTCCAGGTTTCTGTGTCCGTCTCTCTGTCCCCCCCATGCATGTGCAGTAAACAAAGCTGTATTAGACTGGGGGAGTCAGAGAATAGGTCAAGGAAAGGTGAGCTAACACACCACTTATTTTCAGAAAGAACTCAGCTACCCCACTAAGCCTGTTCAGATAGTGCTATTTTCTCTTTCTATTGAATTAACATCCCAGTCGTATTTCTGTCCTTTCCATTCCATTGCAGCACTTCATGTGTCATGTGATTATCCATTTTATCATCGTGTTCCTCTGGCTGGGGTAAGAGGTTTGCAAGAAGCATGCGAAGTCTGAGAATTAACATGACATTAATTCTTCCTGGAGCATGAATTTCGGTCCATAATAAGTAATTGGAAAGACTATCTTTATATTATAACAAAGTCAAATGAGGGAGAAGAATATAAATTTTGAAATACCTTTAGAGGTAAAACATCATATTTCTAAGAGATTTTGCAATTACAGCAAATACCAGCCCTTTGGGAGGCCGTACCAAGTCCCCTGGGCATGACAGCACACTTCCATCTGTCCTTGGGGACATAGCGGGCATGAATAAAAATCACTGTGACTTGGTATATAGGAATGCGGAGGAACCATATGGGAGGACACTGTCCCAAGAGATTAGAGGAAGTAAGTGGAAATATCAAGCTATTCAT
This sequence comes from Microtus pennsylvanicus, assembly GCF_037038515.1. Taxonomy (NCBI): domain Eukaryota; kingdom Metazoa; phylum Chordata; class Mammalia; order Rodentia; family Cricetidae; genus Microtus; species Microtus pennsylvanicus. The sequence continues at coordinate 12,061,372 of NC_134586.1, read as the reverse complement.
TAAACATTTTGTAAGTGTGGTTACTTAAAAAATAAAATACCAGGTTTTAATATTACCTATTCTAATTCCTAATTACATACCTACTTTTATCTATCTATCTATCTATCTATCTATCTATCTATCTACCTACCTACCTACCTACCTACCTACCTACCTACCTACCTATCTATCTATCTATCTATCTATCTATCTATCTATCTATCTATCTATCTATCTATCTGATTCTGGGGATTGAACTTAGGACCTTGTACATGATAAACAGATTCTTTACCAGTAGTCTATCTTCTTAGGCTGTTTTTCCATGTTTTTATTTGTTTATTTTTATTTTGAATTTCTGGTTCTGACAAATTTCTGGGTTTGCCTTGAATTTGCTGTGTGGCCCACACAGTACTTGAACATGCAATCCTCCTGCCTTGCCCTCTGTGGGTCGCTGGCCATGGAGACTTATATCACTAGGCCTTGCTCTGTATTCCTTCTGACTTTGTAAACATCTGACTTTTCAAAATAACTCTGATCTTCACATGAGCCCCACAGGTTTCAGTACATTCTGATTTAACATTCTGAGTAAAGCTTGCTTTTGTGGGAGACACCACGGTAAACAGAGTCCTTGCCTGGTTTGACAGCTTGGGAAAAAAACGAAGCCTCCGGTTCGACAGAGTCTTCATAAAAGCTAAATGTTGCTTATTTAATACTTGTCTTTCAATAGCAAGAGGCGTATTGGGTGTAGGGAGTCATTCAAAGTCTCTGGGCTTGAGGCAGACTTTTGATGTCAAGTCATGTCTCTATTATTGATAATTGTTATTGATCAAATAACTGGATGGTTTAAGCCTCAGTTTCTCCACTTGAGAACAGTGACAGAAATACCTTCCTTTTTATTGCTCTTATAGGAATCAACGAGATACTGACTGGAAAAGGTTGGGCACAAAAAAGACCACCATTAACCTCAGGCCATCACCTTTGCCACCCCCTTGAGAGAGAGCTCACAGAGCAATCAGATACCCAGGACTTGATCTGGGGCTTGTTTCCTGTCTGTTATTTCGTCACGCTCTGTGTGCCATTTTTTTTTTTATCATTATCTCAGGCCCGGCTGTAAAATGTTCCATTTAACATTGTCAGTTGACTCAGCGCTTAGTGCTATAACTTGATTTTAGTAGCTTATAAACTTTTATGGTCATAATTCACATTTGGGCCGTTTTTCACCTGACATTTCTAGGGGCCGATTGAAGTTGGGAGCATCCTTGTAGAAGGAGACAAAGTGAAGACATCAGGTCGAGAAGGAGGCCAGGAAACTTCTCCAGAACACAGCTCAGGAGAGCAGGAAGTTAACAGGAGGAAGACTGCCACTGATGGCCCCTTCATGGCACGGTATTTGTAAACCTGATGTGGGGAGTCTTTCTGTATATTTGTCGCTTTTACTGGTTAATGAATAAAGCTTCTTTGGCCTATGGAAGGGCAGAATAGAGTAAGGTGGGAATTCCAAGAAGATAGAGGAGGAAAAAAGGCAGAGTCAGGGAGATGCTACATAGCCACTGAAGGAGACAAACGCCTGGGAACCTTGCTGGGAAACCGTGAACCTCGTGGTAAAATACGGAATCATGAAAATTGGTTAATTTAAGATATAAGAGCTAGCTAGCAATATGCTTAAGTGATTTGTCAAACAGTGTTGTAACTCATATAGTTTCTATGTGATTATTTTGGGTCTGGGTGGCCGGGAAACAAATGAGCAGTCTCTGCCTACATAATCCCTCCTAGAGAACCCTAGGTACTCTATTCAGTGATATGCCAAGCTAGTTAATGGGGACTGTTGCACTATTGAAGTAAGAGAACACTCAGAATATGTGGCATTGTTCAGCATCTCCCCAGAGGGTTTGCTAACCTCAGTTTATATGCTCATTGAAATCAATTTTAAAGAAGCTTTTGGAAGAGGTCACTCCAAGTTGCTTAAGAGAAGTTTTTAAATTGAAGAGGAAAATGCAAATGGCAATTATTCTGAAATATTGGACTTTATACATACTCATTAAACTGTCTCTGTTTGTCTGAAGTTACCATGACCATCTCAGAGACAAAAGGATTACGGACTCCTGTTGAGAGTTCCGCCATTTATTCTATAGACTGAAGTGTGGAGGCCCTGGGTAGGAAAGTGAGGCACCACTCAGAAAGCTCTTGTTCCATTCTTACCCGAGCATGCTGATTGCCCCTTCTTGATGTCAAATGCAACTATTACCATTATCACTCAACTTATAACATGAAAAGCTTCTGGATGACTGTCTAGGATAACTTGCCTAAAATTCGTCTCCAAACACACTATTCATGCAAGGCCCCTACCCAATCTAAGAGACTCAATCTCAAGGCAACATGAGGTTCATGGAATAATTTTCAGCAGAATATAAAGCTTTGAAGCCCATATGAGAAACATATAGGGTGACACACTTTGCACTTCAAATAGCAAGACTTCTCATAAGACAGAAAAATACATTTTTTCCTCCCCAGTTACAGGCTCTGTGTCATAAGAACCAAAATGTCATGTTCTGCCTTGTCTTTGGGCTTCACAGGGCCCCAAAGTCTGACCTACACATTTTCTGTTTCTTGTTAGACATGTTGTCCACCTGCAACAAAAGCACAAATGCCCATGTGACAGGCTTATGACTAGAGGAACTGGCTACTTTTTTAAAATACAGCCTCTGCCCAATAGATTTCACTTTCCTGCCAATGATTGAGATGACTCCAAGAGAAAGGGAATACAAATTAGAAAAGAAGGAATCAAAGTATTGTTATTTTCATATGATACGATAGTATACATAAGCAACCCCCCAAATTCTACTCCTTCAGCTACTAAAAACTTTCAGTACAATGGCAAGATACAAATAGCCTGCCTATACACAAATGACAAACGGGATGAGAAAGAAATCAGGGAAACAAAATCTTTCATAAATAATATGAAATATCTTGGAGTAACTCTAACCAAGCAAGTGAAAGACTTGAACTTCAAGCCTTTGGAGAAAGAAATTGAAGAAGATATCATAATATGTACAGATCTCTCATGTTCATGGATTTGTAGAATTAACATAGTAAAAAGTGGCCATCTTACCAAAAGCAATCTACAGATTTAACAAAATTCCAATAAAAATTGTAACACAATTCTTTACAGATCTTGAAAGGACAACACTCAATTTCATATGGACAACAAAAAAACCCAAAAATAATTAAAACAATTCTGTTCAATAAAAGAACTTCCAAAGGTATTACTATTCCTTATTTCAAGTTGTACTCAGAACTAAATTAACAAAAACTGCATGGTATTGGCATAAAAACAGACATGTTGATCAATGGAACTGAAGACCCAGACATAAATCCACACACTTATGGACACCTGATTTTTTATTTAAAAAAAAGCCAGAAATACACAATGAAAAAAGAAATAATCTTCCAAAAATGGTGCTAGTCTAACTGGATATTGACATGTAAAAGAATGCAAATAGACTATCACTCTGCACAAAACTCAAGTCCAAGTGGATTAAAGACTTCAACATAAATCCAGTTACATCAAATCTGATAGAGGAGAAACTGGAATGCATTGATGCAGGAGACAACTTCCTGAATATAACACTAATAGCACAGGTACTAAGAACAATATTCAGTAAATGAGACCTCATGAAACTGAAAAGCTTCTGTAAGGCAAAGGACACTATCAAAAGGACAAAACAGCAATCTACAGAATGGGAAAAGATTTTCATCCAACTTATATCCAACAGAAGGGTAATTTCCAAAATATATAAAGAACTCAAGAAACTAGATGAGAACAAGCCAAATAGCCCAATTAAAAAATTTGGTACAGATCTAAGCAGAGAATTCTCAACAGAGGAATCTCAAATGACTAAGAAACAAAGAAAGGAAGTTCAACATCTTTAGCCACCAGGGCAATGCAAATTAATACCTATCAGAATGGCTAAGATCAAAAACACAAGTTACATCTCATGTTCGTGAGGATGTGGAGTGATAGGAGCACTCCTCCATTGCTGGTGGGAGTGCAAACTAGTACAGTCACTATGGAAATCAATATGGTGGTTCCTCAGAAATTGGGAATTGATCTACCTTGCAACCCAGCTATATCACTCTTGGCATATACTAAAAGGATGCTCCATCCTACCACAAGGACACTTGTTCAGTCATGTTCATTGCAGCTTTATTTATAATAGCCAGAAACTGTAAACAACCTAGGTACCCCTCAATTGAAGAATGGCTAAAGAAAATGGTACATTTGCATAATGGAGTATTACTCAGTTGTTAAAAATGATGATGTCATAGCGGACAACGAGGACTACTGACAACTCAAGAACAATGGCAATGGGTTTCTGATCCTACTGCACGCTCTGGCTTTGTGGGAGCCTAGGCAGTTTGGATGCTCAACTTACTAGACCTGGATGGAGGTGGGGGTTCCTTGGACTTCCCACAGGACAGGGAACCCTGATTGCTTTTTGGGCTGGGGGGGGACTTAATTGGGGGAGGGGGAGGGAAATGGGAGGCGGTGGCGGGGAAGAGACAGAAATCTTTAATAAATAAATAAATTTAATAAAAAAAAGAAAGAAGAAAAAAATGATGATGTCATAAAATTTGCAGGCAAGTAGAAGAAACTACCTAAGTGAGGTAGCCCAGACCCAGAAAGAAAAACATGGTATGTACTCATTTGTAAATGGACATTCACTGTTGATGGAGGAAAGTCATATGTCTATTGGTTAATCAAGAAACTGCCTTGGCCCTTTTGATAGGACAACAGCTTAGATAGGCAGAGTAAACAGAACAGAATGCTGGGAGAAAGAAGCCGAGTCAGGCAGTGGCCATGATTCTCCCACCCGACACAGACACAGGTTAAGATCTTCCCTGGTAAGCCACCTCGTGGTGCTACACACATTATTAAAAATGGGTTAACACAAGATGTAAAAATTAGCCAGTAAGAGGCTATAGATAATGGGCCAGGCAGTGTTCAAAAGAATACAGTTTCCATGAAATTATTCCAGGTGCAGGAGCCAGGCAGCAGGAAGTGCCCCGCCATTCCATACCACACACTGTTAGGTAAAGGATAATCATATTAGAATTCACAGACTCAGAAAGATTAAGTAACAAGAAGGGTTCTGTGCGGGATGCATGGATATCCGTCCAAAAAAGAAATTAATAGATTTTGTGGGTGGACTGGGGGTGGGTGGGATGGAAATAGGAAGGGTTGGGTAAGCGATAGGAGGGACAGAGGGAGAGAATATTTTAAAAGATGACTGGAACTGGTGGGAGCATTTAGGGAGTGATGTAGAACCTAATGCAGTGGAAACTCTGGAATCTATGAGAGTGGCCCTAGCAAAGTCTCCTAGTAATGGGGGATATGGGGGTCCAAACTGGCCATCTTCTCTAACCAGTCAAGGCTCCTAGCAGTATTACTGGGACATCAGCCCAGCCACAAAACCTTCTACCTACAATCTGTCCTGCCTGCCAAGGTGCTGGGATAATGGTGGTGCAGAACTTGTGGGAATGGCCATCCCTTGTCTGGACCAACTTGAGTAGGGAGCCCATGCCTGACACTGCCATTATGGCTGGAACCAGAAGCAGAATATCTAAAGATCCAGGATGGAACCAAACACAAGTTGAAAAAAGTCAATGGAATGACTCTTAATGGTATTTTACTATATCCATAGAGTGGTGCCTCATCCAAGGGTCATCAGAGGGAGTCATCTAGCAACTAATGGGAGCAGATGCAGAGAATCACAGCTAAACACAAGGAAGAGCCAGATAAACCCCACAGAAGAAGGGGAGAAAGAACTGTAGGAGCCAGAGGGATAAGGAACACCATAAGAACATGTCTCACAGAATCAGCTAAGCAGGGCTCAGAGGGGATCACAGAAACTGAAGTGACAAACACTGCCTCTGTATGGGTTTGAACTAGGTCCTCTGCATATATGCTACGTTTGTATAGTTTGTTGGGATGCCCAACAGTGGGATGAGGCTATGTCTTCTGCCTGCACTTCAGGCCTTTTTCCTTCTACTGGGTTTCCTCATTCAGCCTTGATATGTGGGTTTGTGCCTAGTCTTATTGTAACTCATTATCCTTTGCTTGATTGATATGCCTGGGAGGACCATTCTCTTATTTATTTATTTTTTGAAGGAAAATGGAGCTGTATAGAAATGATAAGCTAAAAGGGTAGATTATTGAATTTACTTTAATCTAAAATCAATTATTAATCTTAAATATTTTGTATTGATACAAATTTATTGTTGATTTTGTATGTATGTTTCTATCTTTGTTTAAGGTATTGGGCTTATGAAGCTCATTTAAAAATATAATGTATAATTAAGAAATACAAATTAATGGTCATCTATAAAATTTTAATCATATTACGTATATTTTCATGGTCATAAACATATATATTTAGATAAATAGATGATTTCAAACACTTCAAAGACCAACAGAATACAGAATTTAATATGCTTAACAACTTAAGACTTTTCAAGATAGTGAAACACATCCACTCCTGTAGCACTGATCTACTTCAGAGAAGATGATAGGCATTGAAGAAACGCTATATGAACTTTGATTTTTATAACTAAATCTAGCCATGTGGGCAAAGAAATTATTCTTGTCTCTATTTCTGACAGTCCAAACTAGGCCAGCAGGACACAAAAAAAGGTGACTGCCAAGCTTTGCCAAAACAAGGTAAGAGTCTTTCAAAACTCCCTGCTTCACAAGAAAGTTTGTCAGATATGTTAGGCCTGTAGGCCAGAGTTAGACATCTCAAAATTACAAAATAATTTTGGGTGACTCTCCAGGTAGCAAGATGTCTCTGTCATTAGGTAACATTTCATCCTTCTGGGGTATCTGATAGAATTAAAGACTAAATAGTTATAATTATAGCTTTCTTTAGTTATGATAGAAAGCAAAATAAGCATAAAACTTTAGACTCACCAACATAAGATAGCTAGTAAAGTATTATCTCTAATTTTGTCAGATACAAATAGTTTGGATATAATAACTATAATTCTTACTTGATAATTGTTTCTGTTGTACATAATTTTACAATAAATTTATAGTTATAAACCTTCCTTTTTTATTAGACAAAAGCGGGAAATTCTGTGGAATAATCCTTCTATATACTGTGTGAATATGTAACTATGATTGGTTTAATAAAGAAGTTGACTGACCAATAGCTGAGTAGGATAAACTTAGGCAAGAAAGCCAAACTGAGAATGATGGGATAAGGAGGGGAGAAGTCAGAGAGAGTCACTGGTAGACATAAAGAGAGCAAGACGATGATGCTGTACTGAGAAAAGATACCAAGTCATGTGGCAAAGTATAGAGAAGAAATATGTGTTAATTTAAGTGTAAGAGTTAGCAAAAAGCCCGAGCTATTGGTCCATCATTTATAATTAATATAAGCCTCAGTGGGGGTAATTTGGAAAGTAGCTTCCAGTTATTTGGTAACAAGCAGTAGGGGCAGGAAAGCACTGTCCATAGAGAAGAAGCGGATTTGGGGGAGATGGGAGCAGGGGGTCTGGGAGGAGCTGAGGCATGAGAAATTGCTGTCATGATGTAATGTATGAGAGAAGAATAAAAGAAAAAATATAACTTCAAGAAACCAATCATATCCTCCTTCAGAAACCAGGGTTACCTCTTTTTTACTGCTAAGCCTGTACCCATGGTCCTAGCTGGTTCATGCTAGTTCTGAGCACAATCCCCACCCACACATGGTCTTGCAAGGCAAACTGTGCTCTTCTATCTCATGTTGCGAGTGCATGAGACTGAAAAGCTGCTACCATTACCATAGGCACAGTGTCAAGTGCTTGCCTTTAGCCATGGTCTTCTATTTGGGAACAGTGGAACGTCTCTTCCTCATCAATGAGAAAGTAGAATGTAACAGAGTGAGTTGCCATGTCACAGAACAAGGTAACTTTGAGACAGAATATGTTACTTTCTCACATAAATATTGGATTATTGGTACCCCTCCCTTTTCCCTCCCTCTTTTCTTCCTTCCCTCTTTTCTTCCCCCCTCTTTTTCGTCCTACCTCCTTTCTTCTCTCCCTCCTTTATTTCTCCTCCCTCCGTTCTTTTTCCTGTGCTGGTTAGTTTCCATCAACTTGATACAAATTAGTCTCCTAACAAGAGATGAATTGAGGATTTTTCTCCTGTGGGCTTGGTTCTGAAATATCTTTTTTTATCACTAAATGATGTAAAAGATCCCAGCTCACTAGGGGTAGTGCTACTTGATATGCGTTATATAAGAAAAGTAGCTGAACAAACCACAGCAAACGAGTCCCCATCATTCTTCCATGGTCTTTACCTGACTCCACGTTCCTGCATTGGCTTCCCTCATTGCTGGAGTGTGACCTGAAAGTAAAAACGAACTCTCTCCTCCCACAATCTGTTTTTGGTCACTGTTTCATCACAAAAACAAGGAAGCAAATCAAGACCCTTCCATTTCTTCTTTACCTCCTCTTTCCTCTCATTCTTGGAAAGACAAGGGATCCTGGTAGATATTCCATAATACTAAGCTGCTGGCTTCTGAGCTACACTGGAACATAGAACAAGAAGCAATGAGACACAGCACATGCAGGGTACAAGACATCCAGGAAGTGTCATACCCTGAAGTATGCATTTTTTTGTGGCTCAGATCACCACATATGTTTCAAACTGTAGGCTACAGCCATCCTTGCTGATGAAGATGGAAGTTGGAAGTTCAAGATCAGCGCACATAAAGATCTCCCTTTAGCGCAGCAGGCAGGCTTTTATTTATTTATTTTTTTTACAGTAGCTAGGGTTTTAATGGAGGTGCTTTAACTGTAGACTCTAGCAAAATTGTTCTTAAATACTCTCAAACGGCAAAACATCTGTCTCTGTGAATCTCTGCTTTTGAAGATGAGTAAATAGAACAAAGGAAGCTCAATATGGAAAAGAAACATGACTATAATAAGTATTATGACTGTTGTTTACAAGAGACAGGATGTAAAGGCTTAAAATGAAAATAATACTGTGAATAAAGAGGAAGTTTTTAGATGGAAATAAAAAGAGAAACGCTGATTGGAGGCAAACATGAATTCAAAGTGAAAGTCATCCAAAAGGACTTGGGGGGACTTTTTGCACTGATAAAGAGTACAATGTGGACTGAAAGACGATTCAGTGGGTAAAGTGCTTAGTATGTAAGCACCTGAATCACAGTCCCCACTGCCCGTGTAAAGCTGGGTGTAGTCACAGACATCACAACTTCTTAATCTGCAGTGAGAGGAGAGGTGCAGACAGAGAAGCCTCAGAAGCTGAGGTCACATTGCCTTGTGCATACAATGGAGAACAGGAGGCTCTGCCTTGACAATGTTTAACAAATATTTTACTGCATTTGGCTCAAATAATAAAGCATTTGCAGCATTTTAACAAAAGCAATTGCAAAGCAGACCTAGAAATTTAAGTTACTGTTATCAAATAAGCAACAAGTTCAGTCAACTAAACCTACAGCCACAAAACATTGAAAGACAGTACAGAACATTGCAACTATAAATGAAGGAGTATGGATGTGAACTCCAGATGGCACTTTAAAAGTCATATATGGTTGTTGGTGAATATTATTTTAAGTTGTTTTACTTTTGTTTATGTGCATTTGTTTAACCCTGTAAAACCGTGTTACTGTGTCTGTCTAAAAAACCTAATGGTCTAATAAAGAGTTGAACGACCAATAGCAAGGCAGGAGAGAGAGAGAGAGAGAGAGAGAGAGAGAGAGAGAGAGAGAGAGAGAGAGGTGGGACTGGCAGGCAGAGAGGATAAATATGAGGAGAAATCTGAGAGAAAAGGGATTTGGGAACGAGAAAGGAAGGAGGAGTACGTTAGGGACCAGTCAGCCAACCACCGACCTACACACTCAGACACAGAGTAAGAAGGAAAGAAAACCCATTAATATAAATGGACTCAATTCACCTATAAAAAGACACAGGCTAATGGAGTAGATATGAAAATAGAATCCATCCTTCTGCTGCATACAAGAAACACAGCTCAACCTCAAAGATAGACACCGCCTCAGAGTAAAGGGTTGGGAAATTTTTTCCAATCAAAATGACCTAAGAAACAAGCTGGTGTAACTATCCTAATAGTAACAAAATAGACTTTAAACTAAAATCAAGCAAAAGATACAAAGAAGTACATTTTAAATTTGTCACAGAAAAAAAATCCATCAAGAGGAAATCTCAATATTGAATACCTATGCCCCAAATACAAGGGCACCCTTATGTGTAAAAGAAACACTACTAAAGCTTAAATCAAACGTAAAACCCCAGACATAAATAGTGGGAGGCTTGAAAACACCTCTCTCACCACTGAACAGTTCTGCCAGACAGAAACTTAACAGAGAAATAGGGAAACTAATAGATGTTATGACTCAATGGACTTAACACACTTCTATAGAACATTCTATCCAAACATAAAAGAATATGCCTTCTTATCAGCATGTCATGGGACCTTCTCAAAAACTGACTACATACTAGGTAACAAAGCAAACCTCAACAGATACAAAAAATTGAAATTACCCCATGAAATTGGTCATCAAAAAAACCCCAAATAATCTAATAAATATGGGGCACAGACCTAAATAGAGAACTCTTAACAGATGACTCTAAAATGGCTGAAAGATACTAAGAAAATGCTCAACATCCTTTTTAATGCAATTAAAAACAACTCTGAGATTTCATCTTACAACTGTAAGAATGGCCAAGATCGAAAACAGTGATGACAGCTTCTGCTGGAGAGGTTGTGGGATAAAAAGAACACTCCTTAATAGCTGGTAGGAAGGCAAACTGGTAGTCACTTTGGAAATCAGTATGGCGATTTCTCAGAAAATTAGGAACAGTCTTCATCAAGACATAGCAATACAACTTTTAGGTATATACTCAAAGGACATTCAATCATACCACAAGGACATGTGCTCAACTATGTTCATAGCAGCATTATCTGTCATAGCCAGAACCTGGAAATAACCTAAATGTCCCTTGACTTAAAAATGGGTTTAAAAAAAATGTGGTACATTTTGAAATTTGCAGACAAGTGGATGGATTTAGAAAAGATCATACAGAGTGAGGTAACCCTGACACAGAAAAACAAATGTCATATGTACTCACTCATAAGTGGCTTTCAGACATAAAGCAAAGAAAAACCAGCCTACAATTCTACAGTTCATCAGAGAACCCAGACAATGAAGAGGACCCTAAAAGAGACATACTTGAATCTCATCTACATGGGAAGTAGAAAAAGAGAAAATCTCCTGAATAAATTTGGAGTATGGGGATCATGGGAGAGGGTAGAAGGGGAGGAGGAAGGAAGGGAAGGGAGTGGAGAAAAATATATAGCTCAATAAAAAATACTAACAGCTGGATTTCTATATGTTGATCTCACTTGGATCTGTATCCTAGCAACTGAAATTAGTATGTTAAAGAGACATCTAGACTGCCCTGATTTTTGTAGTACGATTCATTATTTCCCTGACATAAAATCCATTGAAGTACCCGTAATGGATGAAAGAATTTGAAAATGGATTCACAGTGAAATACTATTTAACCTTTAAAAAGAAAAAAATAATTCTGTTATTTGCAACATTAGTGATGACTCTAAAGGTTATTGTACTAAGTAAAAAAAGCAAAGGACAGATATATTTCATAACCTCACATCTGGAACCCTCCCACAAAAATCAAGTTGAGAGAATAGCATGTGTTTACCAAAGGTTTTGGTGGGGGAAGAGAATGTAGAGAAAAAAAGATGTTGGTCAAGAAGGAAGAATTTCAGTTTAGAAGAGTAAGTCATAGAAATGGATTGCATAAAATGACACTGTACTTAGTAATAATGAGTTATATAGTTCAAAATTGTTAAATGTGTGGATTTCCAATGTTCCTCCACAAAGACACAAGTATATGAGAGGATGGGCATGCTGATTAACTTGACTTGAACATCCTACCACATTAACGTGTAACACTCATCATACTCCTTAGCTCTATACCACTATTCCCTGCCAATCAAAAATGAGATAGAGAAGCAGTAAGGTTCTGACTGAACTTCTTAGATGTCATGGAAAAACTGGAGTTTTTCTCTGGATTCATCCAGAACACAGCAGGATAGTCATCATGCTGCCAAACACCGCTTCTTCCGTGTTCGCTACATGTTGTGGCGGCTTGAAAGAAAATGCCCCCCCCCCAAGAGAGTTGCACTATTCGAAGGTGTCACCTTGTTGGAGGAAGTGAGTCACTGTGGGTGCAGGCTTTGAGGTCTCTTTTGCTCAAGCTTCCCTCAATGTGACTGTCAGTCAGCTTCCTGTTGCCTGCGAGAATTAGAACTCTTAGCTCCTTCATCACAATGTCTGCCTGCATACTGACATGCTCCCAATAATACCGATAATGGGCTGAACCTATGAATCTGTAAGAAAGCTCCCTTAATTAAATGTTTTCCTTATAAAAGTTGCTATAGTCATGGTGATTCTTAACAGAAATAGTAATCCTAAGACATAGGTGATTTCATACTGAAAGACATTATTAGATACACAACAGTGGTGGATCATAGGAGAAATTCATAAGGTGATCTCAAGAACTGCTTAGGAATTATTTAGCACAATGTAATGTGATTTGTTTAAATGCTGGAAGAAAGATCACTCATGAAAAAGTTGGTGGCTTCATACACTCACAAATATACTTAAAAGGTAAATATGACAGACCTATATTTATAGCAAGACAAAATGTGGAAGTCTTTTGGTGTAACCATTACTCTGGAGACATGATGTCAAGAAAAAAGTAAAAACTAAAATAAGGACAAAAATTACATTTGTCCAGGGGCTGGGGAGACGGCTGTAGGTACAAAAGCATGTGTTTTAGAATCCTGGTAGACCCAGCTGAAAGGATGAATATGGCCGTGCATGCTGGTTATTCCAGCATTCCTACAGAGAGAGAAGAACTGGTCGGAAGCTTCCAGGCTAGCTGCCTGGATTACATATGCTGCACAGAAATGGGTAATAACAAGAGAACCTGTCCCTGCAAGATGGAAGACCTGAACCAACCCTGGGAAGCTGTCTTTCGGCCTCCGCAGGCTCCATTTACCATGAACCAAGCCCCATGCATTCTGTGCTTGCTCTCTCTTTGTCGCTCCTTTTCCATTGCACACTAAGTTGAAAAATTGTATAATATCACATTTATTTGATGATGGGATTATTTTGCTGAAAGTTAAGTTGTGATCAAGTGAAATCCCCTTACATTTATTAAGGCAATTTGAGAAATTTTGAGGAAATGCAAGCAAAACACATCTTACTAAAGATGACCAGTGTTCTTAACACATTGTAATGAGAAAGAATAAGTCAGTTCATGATAAAAAAGAAAGATGCTTTTATAGCATTTCTAACAAGAAATATTTAGTACACATATAAAGTAAATGAAATATTGCTAAAGGGAATTAGCCGATATTGAGCAGATTAAAAAGTACTAAGAGCCAGGGTGCATCTTAGTGGTACAGTGCCTGACCTAGCATGCTATCAACCTTAGCCTTAAGTTTTTAGACTCATGTCTAAAAGCAAAAAAATCAACAATCAACAGATTTTTTAAAAAGTTACTTCATTCCATGTCAGTGGAATGTATTTTTCTCCTAAAGTTTAACTTAGAAATTTTACCAATTTTGTTAAAATGAAAAAGATTGGTCAAGAAAAGGTGATTGAAGAAAATTGATAAAAACAATTCTAAAATACATCTTTCAGTATAAACCACAAAGAATATATAGTCAATAAATAAGGAATAATCATAAAGATTATTAGAAATATCAGACACGAAATCTGTGCTATACAATCACAACAACTAAAAGGAAAGCTAAAACTAAAAGATAGATAAGAGGAACAGGAAAGACAGACAATGGGAAAGACTGACAGCTTCTAATGTCAACTAGGACTGAACACACAGGCAATTGTGTCACAAATAGGTTAATTTAACTTGCTTTATCCTACATCTGTGGTATAATTTAATTAGCTTTTCCTAGTGTATATCGAATAACATTATAAATGTTTGTTCTTTGAGGGAGATTATGCATTTCCTTTAAAATGAAAATGAAATTCAGGTAGATATTAAAATTAACAGCAATGTTCCACCATGGGAGTGGGGGATGACACATAAGGTCATCCTGTCATTTGGGTCTGGTGATCAGAATACTAGAGTTCTAGCCAAGGGCCTCAAATAAAAGAGCTGGATGTGGTGACATGCATTTATAATCCTGGCACTTCTACAAGTGAGAAGAGAGGCAGAGGCAGGAGAGCCTCCTGGAAACTTGTAGGCCATTTAGCCTGGACTGTGTAGTAGGGCAGAGAGACCCTTTGCTCAACCATCAAAGGTTAGATGGGATGCTAGAAGCCCACTGGTTCCACGTTGTGCACATGCACACTAAAAAGAAAAAAGAAAAACAAAAAAACCCTCCATAACCGAAGATGAACACAACAATAACAATCACCATGGAAACTGCTTGGTGGATGTGACTGTGTAGGTCAGTAGACGAGTTAAACAAACTCATGTCTAAAAGCAAAATAATCAAAACCAGGAAAATGTTAGGTATGTGTGAATATGACTAAATGGTAATATACATAAAGAATATGAAATAAATTGACCTTTCTGTATAGTTATTTCAGGAAACCAATAAAAATGAAACAAACGAAAAAAAAACAACAGACACAACTAAAAACTTTGTGTCAAAGAAATACAATACTAATGCTCTAAGGATGTTAAATTCTCAATTTCACAACCCAAATAATATAAAGTAACAATGGAAGTTAGTTTTTGTTGGTTGGGTTGGCCGAGATCAAAATATGGCCATGTGAAATTAATAGAGGAATGGATTTCAGGTCTGGGGTTTAAGTGGGTCAGTGATGTGGACTGATAGTTGGGTAAGAGATTTGTTTAAAGAGTAATTAATGTCATAGAGGGACAGACAGACAACAACATGACAAGAGCACCTGGGAGGGATCAGATCCACAGGTCAGAGGAGGTGTCCTTCTCTATACATTTTACTGGAAGCAGGAAGTTCCATGCCATGTGGTTGGCACCTGCTTGTGCTCAGGTTGTCTGATTCCCAGGAGGAATTGAAGGAATCTGTTCACCTGGGGCCTGAATGGAGAATCATGTAGTGCTGTGGGACAACGGTCTTGTACCCTGGAAAGGTTTGTTAGCGGTACTGGTTTAATAAAATGCTGATTGGCCAGTAGCCAGGTAGGAAGTATAGGCAGGGCAACCAGAACAGGAGAATTCAGGGAAGAGGAAAGAGTCAGTCTGCAGTCATCACCCAGACACAGAAGAAGCAAGATGAGAATGCCTCGCTGTAAAAGCTGCCAAGCCACATGGCTAACAGACAAGAATAATGGGTTAATGTACAATGTAAAAGTTAGTTAATAAGAAAACCTGAGCTAATAAGCCAACCAGTTTAAAATTAATGTAGGCTTCTGTGTGTTTCCTTGGGACTAAACAGCTGTGGGACTGGGTGAAACAGGAACTTCTGTTAACAATCTATGAGGCTGGAGAAAGCGAGCATGTGGAAAGAGAAGTCAATAGAGGGGCTTTACCAAGTGATGTGGCCCTGGCTGACAATGTCACCACAACCAATCCATGCAGCGATTGAAACAGTCTTACTTCTGAGAAGGCTAAGACATACAGCTTCATTGATAAGCATTCCTGTTTCTAAGATTTCTTCCATTCTTAGGAGATAATAAGAGATGTTCTTAAGGAACCTACAGACAGGCTCACCTGGGTAACATTTGTAACCTTGAAAGACTGGAACCACTCTAAGCCTTCTCTGTAAGAAAGAAAATGTGTGTATGCACACCACACATGATAGAATAGCCTATCCACTTAGTTGTTAAATGTGGATTTTAAATTTTTTCTTTCACTTTTGCAATTGTGATGGCAAATGAAGCAGATACTCACAGTATTATTTATGGGAAAGTGAAACACGGGTATGACATGTGCGTGTTGATTGGGCAATGAGAAGATTTCCTATAATCCTATTTTCTGACTATCTACACAAACATAAACTTTAATAACTACTCATGTGCACAAATAAAAAAACTCTTGGAAGAAAATTTATAAAAATAATTTGTCTGTCAACTTTATTTTTAAAATATTTTTCTTTTCTATGTATGTTTGTGTGTGCGTGTATGTGTGTGTGTGTGTGTGTGTGTATGCAGTACTTACAGAGACTAGAGAGGCAGTTGCAACATAGGAGCTGGGAACTAAATTCAGGTCCTCTGGAAGAGTAGCAAGTGTTCTTAACTGCTAAGCCATCCCTCTAGCCCTGTTGCTCATCATCTTTTCATACTCAACCCCCCTACTTCCTTTATAATTGGATTTATTTATACATATACTACTTTTACAGCAAGAGACTGGAAAAATCTTGTGACTAATTAATTATAAAATGATCCAGTGCTGAGTTTTTACCACATGTCTCCATTAGCTTGTCATTGGCAGCCTTAGATCTGCACATTAGAAGGCATATGTTAATTATAAAATTGTCTAGAGGTATTGTTCTAGGACCCCAGTACCCCAATAAGGAAAATGAGATGGTTGCAAGGCCTGTAGTCACTGGCTCCAGCAGGGTATTACTCCACAGAGACTTCCTAGACACCTCAGACATGAATGGTGTTATTCTTGGTGCTATCTCCCATTCTTTTCAATTCTAAACCTAACTCTGCTCTTTCTGGGGGATGATATTGTGGTTCCCCTTTTATTAGCTACTTGTTCATTTGGAAGGCAAAGGAATGGAAAACTGTTGATGTACACATTTTGGAATGCCTTTGAAAGACAGCTGGATCCTGAGTTACTATTTCTCTTAGACTTCATTATTACTGTTTTAAGTGTTATTTGGTGGGACTGGTAAACTAGCAGGAGTCTTAGACTGTTGAGATAAGTTTAAATAGATTGTATATTTTAGTTATAATATTCCCCGTGTGTGTGTGTGTGTGTGTGTGTGTGTGTGTGTGTGAGAGAGAGAGAGAGAGAGAGAGAGAGAGAGAGAGAGAGAGAGAGAGAGATTTTTAAGAAATGTGCAATTAAAGAGATGTACTAGCCATTCTCCAGGGTGGATCATCTTCTCCACCCTGGGAAATAAACCCAGGGCAGAGAGGAGAGCTTTGGAACCGGAAATCCCCCACGGCTATATGATCTTGGTAACTCATATGTTTTCTGAGCTCATTTCCTTCTTATATATGTTGGGGCTACAGATATCTGCCTCCAAAGACCTGTGAAGATTTAGTGAAATAATATCTTCGTGGAATGCGTACAGCAAGGCCTGCATATAACTGACACTTAATAAATGCTAATTTCTTTCCTTTCTCCTTTCAGTAACCTGATTTAAATGCTTCATTTGAGATTCATAGCTCGCCTACCTGAGTTAATTTTTAAAACACATTAATTTTCATGATACCTGAAGGAAATAATACCTAACAACTGTATTCTAACTTTGACTTTCCTATCATTTTTTCATAGTTATCTAATAAAAAACTCAAGTTATTATTTCCTTTAATTTACTGACAAGGAAACAGAGGCACAGAAGGGCTGAGCTGTTTGCCTAAAGTCAAATAAAGGAGACAGGATAAATATTTGTCGAGTGAGCAGATGAACCGGAGTCAGCCTCAAATCCACACACGGCTCCAACCCGGCTCTCTGCATCTCCTGCATCCCCTCTTCAATTTGCATTTCCAGTTCTTGGGAATTGTGGATAAAAATGAAGTCGAGTTGCTGTTTCCAGGAAGGGACACCGTGTCTTTCAGAACTGTTAGCGAAATCACCAAGTATTGTTCACCTGAACAGGCCGGGAGAAGGGCCTAGATGGTATTTGACATAACAGGCTTTCTTGTAAGGGTGAGCTCATTCTTTTGAAGCGCATTGGGAGGGAAAACCCATCACGATAGTGTGTTCTCTTGATGATTTCAGTGAATTATCATGGAAATGAACTCCAGAAGAGAGGCAATGCTTTGTGATAATAGCCCGATAATGCCATTAGCTATGAACTGTAATTGTAATAGCATTAGTCAAATGAGTAGATCTGATATTAATTTGAGTGTCAAATATTTCTGTAAGGTTCTTCTTGTTAATTAAGCATCAGCCCGGGCATTATTAATTCACCATCTATCCAGTCCTTGCACACAGTAGGCACCCGATATGTATTTGTGGACTGAATTAATAAATCAGTCCTTAAAGTGGAGTTACTAAAAATAACAAAATGCTAAGTTTCAGTACTTTCATGGGTAGAACAAGAGTTTCTAAAGATTTATTTATGTTTTAAATTACGTGTCTATGTGTGGGTATGTGCACATGTGTGCGCACCATCAGACACCCTAAGACTGGAGTTACAGCCTGACCTCACAATTGGGACTGAATCGTGGTCCTCTGGGAGAGCAGCACCTTCTCTTAACCACTGAGCCATCTCCCCCATCTTGAAGTGGAGTTTATTCTGTCCTATTGCTGCTTGTTTGTAGAGTCTTTCTTTTATTTGCAACTCAATTCACCTGAGAGCATAATTTACAAATTTTAAAATTTAAAAGTGACACTTTTTCTTCTTCTGCACATTTAGAAGAAAAAATATTTTCCTTCACATTATTTGTAGTAAGGAGTTTTTGCCTTTTCAGCCTGTGTCTGCCGTAGGCGACTTGCTGTGTGCTTCATAAGGAAAATGGGGTGTTGCTCAGAAGGAGGCTGCACTCCTGCTTGCATGCATGTTTGGCTTCTCCATTCTCTCCTGAGGCTTCGTTCTGGAAGTCCAGCTCTCCATCTTCGCCCCTGACTCAGCCTCCATTCCCTCTTCCTCAGCACTTGGGCTCCAAGTTCCTTCCTTTCTTGGGCAACAGTTTCCTTCTCTGCCTATAGAGGGCGTGCTCAGACTCACACATAGACTGAAAGTAGCTCAAGTCTATGCCTGAGGTTCCCTGATAAACACAGATTTTCTAGCTGAGTTTTGGGACAGTGAGTCTTGTACTTTAGGGTACATATGTCTCCAATATTGCATAGGTCACTGTGCATGTTTATGTCTCAATGTGCACAGGACATACTAAAACATTGAACAATTTATTCACTTTGTATCTGAAATTAAGATTTGATGGAGGTGGGTCTTGTATCTTATCTGTTTCTTTCATTGGTTAACTAATAAAGAAAACTGCTTGCCCTGATAGGACAGAAAATTAGGTAGGCGGAGAAAACAGAACAAAATGCTGGGAGAAAGAAGCTGAGTCAAGGAGTCTCCATAATTCTCCCACTCCAGACAAATGCAGGTTAAGATCTTCCCTGGTAAGCCTCGTGGGCTATACAGATTATTAAAAATGGGTTATATCAACATGTAAGAGCTAGCCAATAAGAGGCTGGAACTAATGGGCCAAGCAGTGTTTAAAAAAATACAGTTTCTGTGTAATTATTTCAGGTAAAGCTAGCCGTGAGGAGCTGGGCGGGAACGCAGCCCACTGCTCCTAATACAACAAAGATTTAGCTGTATAAACAGTATTTTGATTTGCTAAATCTGACAACCTCAGCCACACCCGCTTCCAGATGTCATTTTCCTAGTAAATCTTCTCAGTTCTAAATTCTTCAAGAGAGCTCCTGCCTTGCTTACTTAGACACTGCAGTCACATGGATCTAGTTCTCACTCCCGTCTCACCATGGAGAGGGCTCCTATGGATACTATGAGCTACGTTTTCATCCTGTTTGCTTTCACAGTAGTATTTGACACCATGATACACTTAAAATAGCCTCTTATGTTTAGTGGAAAAGTGCACATATATACACACACACATGTACACATTCAAAACATACATATCAATATAATTCATACATGTACACATACTTAGGTGTGTGTGTGTGGATATATACTACACCACATATATAATATACATCACAAATACAGACAGACACATGCACAGACGCACAGACATGCAGACAGACAGACAGACACACACACACACACACACAAATCTGCTCCTCCAAACACCTGGTGAAGGCCATCTTTCCTCATCTTTCTTCGGCAGACTTTCTTATTTCATCATCTTCTTGAACACTTCAGTGCTAAACTTTAAGCCCTGGGATTTATTTCTAAAGTTCACACTTGGTAATTTCATTCAGTTGTATGGCTTCCAATGTTATTTTTGTGCCAAATATCTTTGTATTTCTCTACCTAGCCAAAGTCTTTCTTTTTTAAGCTTTGGGTGTTTCTGTCTAGATGACTTCCCAGTATGCCAAACCCAGTGTGTTAAGTGTTGTAGCATACTCTTCTTCCAAGTCTTTTGCCTTTAGTAAACAGAGTTTTCTCCTGCCCAGCGCGTTCCTAGGCAGCTGGTGTTTCTGTGATTCCGCCTTCTTCCTCTTACACCTATTAATTTCCAAAACCATCCCAAGGCAGTGTTGGTTCTGCCTCTGAGACAGAGCTTTGTTGTCCACAACTCCTTCCCTGCCTATTTCTCTTGCTTCATTCATACCTCATTTTTCCTGTATTATTTTACGACTTTCTCCTTCTTTTGAATGCATCTTTTTCCTCTGCTTCCAAACCATACTATATCCACCGAAACTCAATGCCTTCATGATTTACTGCATTGAAGCTATAAGAAAAGCCTCTGTAAGTCAAAGGTGCCATATGATTTTACCCCTGTGCAAGTCCACCATGTAATGCCAGTCTCTCTGATACTGTATTTTTTAAGACTGCCAGCATTCTGTGGGCTCCTTTAATGCAACCAATGATTCTTTACTGTTAGCCCCTGTCATAGGAACTCTTTACCAGGTATAGGTCAGGGCTAAGCTCACCCTGGAGAAAACCACATGCCCTTCTAGTCTGGGCTTTAGTACCAACCATTTCCAGATACTCTTTGAATGAAAATGTCTGTGTCTCTGACTCTTCCTTGTTCTACGTGTTTGTAATGATGAAGAGGTATCATTCATGATATAAATCCATGAAGTCAAGAAGAACCCCAGGAACTGTTTCATGTCACCTTATTCAAAACTGTATCTGAGACGGAAGTAGACTGTGAGAACTAAGCTCTGCATCATGGATGCTTTCTTCACTAAAATATTCTTGAATACTACAGAAAATCACATAAACATACACTTCGCTGACCTGGAAGACATTGGAAGCTCATTCAAATTACAGTAACCTTAGACACACACACACACACACACACACACACACACACACACACACACACTCACACACACACACACACTCACACACTCACACACACACACTCACTCACACACACACACACTCACACACACACACTCACACACACACACTCACACACACACACACACTCACACACACACACTCACTCACACACACACACTCACACACACACACACTCACACACACACACTCACTCACACACACACACTCACACACACACACACACACACTCACACACACACACTCACACACACACACACACTCACTCACACACACACACACACACACTCACACACACACACTCACTCACACACACACATTCACTCACACACACACACTCACACACTCACACACACACACACACACACACACACACACTCACACACACACACACACACACACTCACACAGTCTATATAATTGCTCATATCTAATATGTATTATGCATAATTGCTTATTTACACTATGTGTGTATTATCTTACAACTCATGTTATTTTTTTTCTGCCGTTCTCATAAAAGTCTTCGAAGGAAAATTATTAAAAGGTCATTATAGAGAAATAGCTCAGGCTCAGAAAACAATGGAAAACAAAAGTAAAGGCTCTGGAAGGTTCTGTGGGTAAAAAAGTAGTTGTGCAAGTGTGAGGACCTAAGTTCAAATGCCAAGGACACACACGGAGTCTAGGTACTGCTGTGCTTGTCTGCGTTCTCAGTGCACCTATGAGATAATGAGAACTGGAGACAGGACTGCAGGAAGTTATCATGGCAAACATAGCATTAAACATCAAAGAGAGCCTGCCTCATACAAGGTGGAAGTCGAGGATTGACACCCAAGGTGTTCTCTCTCTCTCTCTCTCTCTCTCTCTCTCTCTCTCTCTCTCTCTCTCTCTCTCTCTGTCTCTCTCACACACACACACACTGCCACAGTTTTTTTTAAAAAAGATATTATACACCCTTTTCCACATTTTGTGAGTCAATAGCAATAATTAATGACTACCTATAGCCTAATGGATAATTTGGGCTCTTCCTTGGTACTGTTAAGAACTTAAATATTCCTGGGTAGCAAGACAGGTTTTTGTGGGGACAAAGATTGAGGATATAGAAAACACCGTATCTGGGATTTATAACACTGTCATACAGGGTGACCCTGCTCCTAATTTTGTTTGTATGGCATGAGCACAGGTTACCTACACAAGCTTGGAGGGAACCTGTCCTGACCACAGGTGCCTTCAGGGGCAGCAGGGCAAGGCTTTCCCACTCCAAGGTCTGTGAATCTATTATCTTAAAACACACATGTAATTAAAAGCCCAGTAGTGCACATTAATGGGAAGAAACACATTTCTTAGAAGAAAGACACGGGCCTACAGAATTCAGCTGAGCACTTTTCCTCACATAGAGCGTCTTCTCTTCTCTCAAGCTCCTGGTAACTGCAGATTCCTGTTCCAAGAGCAGCTCTGTGATTCATGCTGACATGGCTGTCAGTGCCCTCAATTCCTGTAGATATTTAAATGAGAATTTAAAAAGATCTCATTTTTAATTTAAAATGGTCTTGATTTGAATTATACAGCCAAATTCTTTGTACTTTTCCTTGAAGCTGGAGCAGGTGAGACCGAGGGGACAGGGGACGCAAAGCTTGACCTCTTTATTCTGCTCCATTTCCCCCTTTCTTCCAGGTGCTGTTCCTCACCTCTAAGTCTGTAACTGAGATGTCATTTCTTCCCGAATTTTTAGTTTGTTATTTTTGTCAGAAGGTGAGGTTGGAGTCAGGAGAGTGAGGAAATTGATCTTGCTCCTAATGGGATAGAGGCGTCACCGGCGGTGTGACTGGCTTCTCGACTGCCTTCTATTAGCATTGCTACTTTTAGAGAAACCATTCCTGAAGTGATTAGTGTGGGAGGACGGGTTTAGTCTCCTGTCTTCTCCTTTAAAACACTCCGGCTGAGCGATCCCAGAAGGATCAGATTTCTCACTTGTACTGAAAATGTCACTCTAACAGTTATCTCGCTGCACAGTTGAGTTTTTGAGAAATCCTTTGAATTTCTGCATTCACACCACTTCTCCATCACTGTGCTAAAAATGACTAATGTAGCTCGAAGCCCGTGAGACTGTGATATCTGATCGCCAGCCCCACCCCCATACACACACACACACACACACACACACACACACACACACACACACACACGACTGACATGGATTCTTAAAGACTGAAAATGCCATAAATGCTGCGTGGAACCCTGAGGGGGCATTAGGTGCCTGAAACCTATCTTAAAGTTGGTTTTTTTCTGGTCAATCCTGTTCCACAGTCATTTGGTCCAACATGTCCGACTCAGCTTACCTGGTTTTCAGGAGAACACACTGCTCTAATGTGTGGCAGTTTCATATTTAAAACTAAACCCTGGCATTGGAATTTCGAAGGGCTTTATTTAATTTTCTCCTCTAATCATCTCTGGGGAAAACGAAAAGCATTGCCCCTTTTTTAATTAAGAGAAAACAGTCTTAGAGGGATAACGACTTACCCAAAGTGATGTTTGTAGTCGAAGGCCCATTCTCTTTGGGGGGCACTAATTAGTCACTGGAAGCCAGCATAGGGTCACAGGAACAGATCATCTAAATGAAACTCATTTCCTTTCTTGAATTATGTTCGAATAGGTAAGGGGGTTGTCACAAACACAAACGGAACCCACTCCCAGTAAAGCATGATAAAACCTCCTGTGATATCATTTAGGAAGGGAAGAGGAGGTGGTTGGCTGGAATGAGAGTAATTAGGTGAACTGGGAACTGATTAGAGCCACAAGGGGAGGATTAAGTTGGTTGTCATTAACTTGCCATGAGGTCTGTGGGAATTTCACGTAGGGCTCTATTTTCAGGTCTGTCCAATTCAACAATTGTGTCAATTACCTGGGAGAAGTCGAGGGGCTTGCTTACTAAACCTACAGACAACACAAGAGAGATCAGCAATTCACTGGGTGACAGAATCAAGTTCCAAAAATGTCTAGTTTTCAGCATGATGGGTTGACACTTATTAAGGGAAGGATAACATCCTATATTTAATTAGGAAGAAAAACACCGATGAGTGCAGCTTAATGGAGAGTAACTGCCAAAACAAGGAGAAGGAGTTTGAGGTTTTAATTGACCACCAGCATGGTATAACTGCTGAACAACTCCACAGAATCTCCATGTGCGGGGGGTGGAGAAGAGAGAAAGACAGACAGAGGAGACTGATAAGCATCCTGTATGCGCCTATTTTGAGTATTGTGCTTGAATTCGGAAACCATGTTTTGAAGATATTGACAAATGGTTCTTTAATGGTTGCAGAATGACAGGGAAAGAGCAGGAACTATGTAAACAAAAAGAAAAAGACGTGGCTTTTCTATAAAATAGAAGGGGGTTGTGATGGCAATTTTTACTGAACAGCAGCTGCGGTTATTGTTTACTTAATTCTCAGAACAATACAATGTATTATTTATTATGATGATCATGAACATGGACACAGAACATGAAGGAAGGCTCTCATGATTCATACTTACTTGGTCTGACCTGAAAACTTATAACACATCATTCCTTTGCATATTTATCAACACATATGGTAAGAAGTCAGGTTTGTTCTACGGAATACACATACCAATGGAAGGAGATTGGAGTTTCATTGCCAAGCAGAGATATTTTCTGTATGCTAAGGGGTGACTGAGCTTCTATTTTTGGTACAAGGTTAGACTCAATGTGACATGAGGCATTATCCAAGTGAAAGATTCTAATTTCTTGAGATATGATTTGATGTAACTCAATTTTATTATCAACAGAAAATAAGAACTTTGAAAAGAAGAAAGTAAATTAGTTAATTGCTAGTTTAAATGGTGGCAATGTCAGTACACGTTTGGAGTGTCTGACCTCAGAGCCCATTTTGGTAAGTGTCTTTGGAAAGGTCATCAAAACTTTGCTCATTATATAAACTGTCTTTTTCCATCTTCTACTCTATCTAGAATATGATCAATATTATCTCATGTGCATACCGGCAGACAGAGGTTACTTAGTAGGAATTAAATATGTCTTTAGAAGGTCCTTATGCTTGCGGATTTCTTCATTGCCTAATATGTTAAATGATTTGGACATGTTGGGAGAATCAGGTCTCTTTCAGACACAAGCTTAGCTCCATGGAACACTTTATTTTTTCTGCTTTAATTACATCATTTAAAAAAAACAGAAGAAAATACTATGGCCTTCTCAAAAGTTTTGTAATAAATCTAACAACGAAAATAAAAGCCTCTACCCCAGCTAAGACTCCTAGCAATAGCAGATACATAGCCTGAACTGGCCATCTCTTGTGACCAGATTGGTGGTTAGCCCAATTGTCATCAGAGAGGCTTCATGTGGGAACTGATGGAAACAGACGGAGACCCACAGCCAAACATTAGGCAGAGCTCAGGGAATCCTGCAGAAAGAGGGACTGTGTTGGGAAATAGCTCGATACAGGAAATAACCAGGCCAGCTTAAAGATAACAATTATATTTTTAATGGTTATAAGGGGAAACTCATGCCACAAGAATGGGGAGTGTGACTTCTTCTGTGCCTAACCCCCAACTCTGGAATGCCAGAGCCATATCCTTGTTCTTGTTGTTTTCAGCTCTCTAAGGCCCTAGGAATATTTGAGCCTCACATTCGTATGCCAAAATATGTTTGTTTGTTTGTTTTCACTCTTTGCTCTTTGGGGGTTGTCACCCAGCTCCCAAATAATCACATGGAGTCTTATTCTTACGAAAATTACTTACTTAACTTGACTTATTCCTAGCCTCTCCTTTTTGGCATGAGATGCGGTTTGAGACAGGGTTTCTCTGTATAGCTTTGCAGGCTGTTCTGAAATTCATTCTGTAGAACAAGCTCAGCCAGCTTTTCTTAACTTAAATTATCCTAAATACCTATTGCCTCTAAGCTTGTACCTTTCTTTATTTCTGTGTATCTTTTCTTTCCTTCTTATTCTATGTCTGACTGTGTGGCTGTGTGACTGGCCCCCACCATCTTCCTCTCCTTTTCTTATTCATCCATCTTCTCTTTTTCTTTTTCTATTTATTCTTTCTACCTGGCAGCCCCTCCAATCCTTCTCATGCCTAGCGGTTAGCCATTCATCTCTTTATTAGACCAATCAGGTGTTTTAGACAGGTATAGTAACACAGCTTTACAGAGTTGAACAAATGCAGCATAAAAGAATGTAGCACATCTTTACATCATTAAACAAATATTCCAGTGCATACATGAATGTAACACATCTTAGAATAATATTCCACAACACCCCTTGGCTCCTACAATCCTTTCAGTCCCGATGGCTTGATACGGGAAATAACCAGGCCAGTTTAAAGATAACAATTATATTTTTAATGGTTATAAGGGAAAACTCACACCACAAGAATGGGGAGTGAGACTTCCTCTGTGTTCATCGAGAATCGCCCAGAGCGCCTGGTTATTTCCCATATCAAGCTAATTCCCAACACTTGGCGCCTGGTTCGTGGAGCCACTAGAGCCTCTGGCAGCTCTGGCCAACATAGACTGTGCTCACAGGAGGCAGAGGCAGAAAAGATTTTATTTATTTATTATGTATGCAGTGTTCTGCCCGCACGTTTGCCTGCATGCCAGAAGAGGGCACCAGATCTCATTATAGGTGATTGTGAGCCACCATGTGGTTGCTGGGGATTGAATTTAGGACCTCTGGAAGAGCAACCAGTGCTCTTAACCTCTGAGCCACCTCTCCAGTCCCTGAGGTGCTCAGTCTTACTGCAACTTAATATGCTATGTTTTGTTGCTACTTATGGGAGACCCACCCTTTCCTAAATAGAAATGGAAGATGAGTGGATTGGGGGTAAAAATAGAAGTGGATGGGAGGGAGGGACTGGGAGGAGAGGAGGAAGAGAAAACTGCAGTCAGGATGTAATATATAAGAGAAGAATAAAATAAATAAATAAATAAAAATTTTAGAAATATATATATAAAACAAAGTAAAAGTTTCTACTGTGCAATGCAAGTTATCAATGATAATTTAGATTTTCAGTGAAACCTTTCTGCAGGAAGGAATCAGTTAAATGTGTTAAGAGGCAGCCAATAGAGTGGGAGAAGGTCTTTGGCAGCTATACATCTGACAGAAGATTGATATCTAGAACTTGCAAAGAATTAAGAACATAAACAGGAAAACAAACAATTAAACAAAAATGGGCTAATGAAATAAACCGACAGTTTGCAAAAGATGAACTACAAATGACTGAGAAACACAGGAAGAAGCATTTAACCTCACTAGCCATGGAAGAAGTATACACCTAAGTTATGTTGAGATTCAGAAAGTCAGTCAGTGAGAACCAATAACATATACTGTAAAGTGAGGATGTGGGTGTCTTGGTCGCTGTTCTATTGCTGGGAAGTAACAATGCAACCAAGACAACTCATATACAAGGAAGCATTTAATTGGGGGACTTACTTAAAGTTTCAGAGGTTTAGTCCGTTGTCTTAGTTAGAGTTTCTATTTCTGTAAAGAGACACCATGACCACAGCAACTCTTATAAAGGAAAACATTTAATTGGGACTGGCTTATAGTTTCAGAAGTTTAGTTCATTATATTCTTGGCATTGTATAATCAGACATGGTGCTGGAGAAGGAGCTGGGAACTCTATACCTTGATCCACAGACAGCAGAAGCAACTGTGTGCCACATTGAGAACGGTTTGAACATATATGAGACCTCAAAGCCTGCCTCCATAGTGACACACTTCCTCCAACAAGGCCATATCTCCTAATGGTGCCACTCCCTATAGGCCAAGCACTCAAATACATGAGTCTGTGGGGCCATTCCTATTTAAACCACCATATTTAGTATCGTCATGGTAGGAAGCATGATGGCACACATGGTGATAGAGCAGTAGATTGGCTAAGAGATCCATACTAATCTAAAGGCTGAGAGAGAGATGCTGGCCTGGTGTGGGCTTTTGAAACCTCAAAGCCCACCCCCAGCGACACATCCTCCAACAAGGCCACACCTCCAAATCCTTCTCAAATAGTGCCATTCCCTGTTCAAATATATATGCCTATGGGGCCATTCTTATGCAAACTACCACAATGGGAAAGAAACAAGGAATCCTGTAAACTGCTAGTGGGAAGATAAATGAGTTCACTTTCATTGGAAATTAGTATGGCGGTTTCCCAAAAACTAAACATAGATCAACCGTGTGATCTAGCTATATCACTCCTGAGTATTTACCTAAAGGACTCCAAATCAACATACCACAGAGACACTTGCACACCAATGTTAATTGCAGACTCACAATAGCCAAGTTTTGTAAACTAGCTAGGTGCACAGCAAAGGAATGAATAAAGAAAATGTTGTATATGTACACAATGGGATGCTTGTCAGCCATAAAGGAGAATGGAATTATGTCATTTGCAGGGAGATGTTTGCAGCTGAAGATTGTCATAGTAAGCAAATTCCCAGTGGACACACAAAAGGGAAGAGGAAGGGATAAGAAAAGGCAGTGTAAGGGTAGCAGGCATCAGAGAAAATGGGAAATATACAATATCTTTTCGGAAGTTGTTTTTTTTTAAAAAATTAATGCAAAAAAGAAATGTTTGCAGGAATAATCATGTTAAAGATTTTGACAGATCTGGTTTCTGGAAGCTGGGAGGTATTTTTGTTTATAAATTTCTCGAGAGAGTGGAGATCTTTGGTTTTCATAGTGGGCGACTCATATCCTACATAATAATTTATGCCAATAGATGACTCTTAGCAGGGGCAAGTGTTACAGTTTGTGTGAAAGGAATGACTCAGAATGGAACTGACTAACCAAAAGTGTGAATCACAGGCTCTGAGCCAAGTTATAGATGTCCAAATTTGAGGAAAGAGAAGGAGGAGGGAGACTCTTCAACATGTCAATGATTCAGTTAACCTTGCCTGCCTAACAAAGTCTCAGGAAGAACGGTAAGGACATGGTATAGTGAGTTTTGGCACTGGGAGAATTCTTCATTCTGTGATACACTAAAGGGCTGAGCAGGTACTACGTCCTTTTAAATGGGACATTCTCAGTGGTGCAGCCATCACAGGCTTGTACGTTGTGCTTCTTCTGACGGTACATTTGAATTTGTCTTCTTTTATAATAAAACATAACCCAGAAGGACTGGATCTGGGGCCTTATGAGAGAGCATAGTGGGTAAAGGCACTTGCCACTAAGCCCAAGACTCAAGTTTGATTTTCAGAATCCATATGGTAGAGAGAGAACTGACTCTTGCAGTTCCTCTAACCGTAACATGTATCCTATGTTACACAACCCTATCCTCATACACACTCACACATACAAAATATATGTAAAAAAATGTAAAGTAATGGGCAGAGGAGAGAGTCATTGGCAGAGGGCTTGTATGGTGGACAGAGCCCTGGGTTCAATTTTTAGCACTGCCTAAATTGAGTGTGGTGGTACATGCCTGTAATCCCGGCACACAGGAGGCTGAGACAAGCTTCTCTTAGCACAGGGCAACAAGAGTGTGGCGGTATCAGCTCCTATGGAATTCAGAACTTGGTTAAGGCATGTTTTGGGGGATGCTGCTCCATTAGGCTTAGTTTTGCTGGCTTGTGGAGACAGTTTTCCTCATTGCCCTTTTATGCCCCAGCCCCTCTCTATGTTCCCCGAGCCCCCTTTGAGTAGCAGTGACTAAATAAACTTCGGTTCAGTAGTAGCTGGGATCTACAAAGTTGTGGCTGGTGGACAACACACAGGAATTTGGGGGAGAATTCAGGAAGGTCGATCTCACTGTGGCAAGATGCTTAAGGCAGTAAAGTCAGCTTCAATTTGTAAGGACCTAAGCTGGTAATAATATTTGACTTTGAAGTTTTAGTGGATATCAGATGTGATGGTAGATGCTCTCTTTGTACATTTATATGCATATACTTACTTATTCTGTGTACTCTTATTGAGTCTGTTCCATTTTTACCTTCCACCAAGTGTGTTTCAGGGATGGCATTCTGATTGCCAGGGTTGGCAGCAAGCCCCTTCACCCACTGGGCCATCTTACCAGCCTTGTAGAATTTTTTTAAAGTCAACATTCAGAATTATTTCATTAAACAAAATAAAATAAGGAAGCATGTTTGGCATGGGAAGTGCTTAGATGCAAGTTTAAGTGAGACTTCTTCAGGTCGTTTATAGAATCTTGAAAGGAATACTTTATCACAACAAAACTAGCCATCAGAGTTCAAACACTGTAAGTTCTGGAGCTGAAGTTGAGAGTTTGGATTTGAGTGCTCTGAGAGTCACAACAGGATTGCCTGCTATTCTGTGTGATGTGGGTTTTGAGACACAGCGGGTGAGTGCCCCACATATGCTATTGGTGAACTTCCTCAGATACTTACAGGCAAGGTTTGTCCTTATCACCCAGCCGATTAAAATTGACAGATTTTGCCAAACTTGTTATATTAACTGTTCTTGATGTAAGTGATTCCCTGAATCACTGGGAATCTTCTAGGGGTTTGGGAAGTGTTTATTTTGCTGGTCCTGGCACCCCAGTACCCCGTACATAGAACACAGCAGGTTCTTGATAAATAATTTTTGAACTTTGTGTTGAATTTGTCACTGACTGATTATTTTCTTCATAGTCTGAGAGCAAATAGACTGGATTTATGTAAGAGAATACAAATCATCCCCCCTTTTATATTACTTTAAGTGTACAACCATAAATATATTTGAAAGTAGAGAAGAGTAAGACTATCATATTTTCCTTAAAGTAAGCAACAGCCAATTAAGATAAAATTTTAGGTACAGTGACATTCAAAAATCATATTGGTAAGATGGGTTGATTTAAAAATATAGTCAAAAGCATGTCCCCTGGCCCATTAATCGTGATGTCTACGCTGTCTGTGTGTTTCCACTCACAAACCAATTTAAGATTAGAATTTTAACATTTGCATCTCAATTTTTCATATTTCTTGTTTCTCTATCCAAAATTTTCCCTGGGAAAATTTTCCAGATCATTTGTTAGCCACCTTAGGATTTCTCCTCAATTGTACAGGCAACATTTGGGGCCAACTGAGAGCAAAGTAGGCCACGGGGTAGCCTACAATCCTGCATGTGCGCAGGTGCTCTTTTTTAGCATTGTCTTTGTTAGCTACCAGCCATTATTTAACACAGCTTCATCACAAGACCTAACAAGAATACAATGACCAGTTCGCTTTAAAATGCACTTTTAAAAGACACTCTACGCTGTCTCATGGGAAGTGACATTCTGTAATTACCTCCTCCTATCAAAAGGAAAACAATTCCCAGAAATTAATGAATACAGCAAGACTCTACCTCCTATCTTAATTCTATCTTAATTGCAAAAGTGGATCAATTAAAAAAAAAGACTATGCTCGCAAAGACCCTCTCTTATGGTTTTGTCTCCCAGCTCCCTAGTCATCAGTTCAATGTATATAAGCATGAGATGAGTGAATTCTTACCTTTTGAGATGAGATAAACCAACTCCACCAGCAGTGCCCCTGTGAAACAGGCAAATCCATGAGACAGCGTCAAAAAATTCATGGAAGTTCCTCTGAAGGTGCTTGGAATGAATCTGTGTATTGCCATGGAGACTGGGAGAACAAGAAGAGGCCGGCATTTAGGACGTCACCTAAATCACTTATATACGCTATGTCCCAATGAATGCCTACCATGCATCAAATTTACCAATGAGCAAAATGTATGGGTGAGACTTTGTTAAGGTTAGTGCCCAGGTAGGCTATGATGCAATTTACGGTTAATTTCAAGGAATAAAACATGACAGCATACAGCCGCATACAACTGCCAGGAGGATCTGATTGCCTGGCAGGTGAGTGCTATAATATCTTCACCAAATTTCACCCAATCTTAAATATTTCTGATGCATTTGTATCAAGGTGTGAGCTGTTCTAAATATGATTTCTGTCATGAGGTCTCTGCTTGAGATTCCATGGCCTTTGGAAAACTTGAATTTATCGCAGAAAATTTATGCAGGGATTCAGGAGTTAAACATGAATGATCTAAAACCTCATGACAACCATTTATTAGCCCTCATGTGAGTTTATTAATCTAAGTGACCACACGTGAGTTTATTAATCTAAGTCTCAACATCTTCCTATTTGAAATGGGAATATTATCATTACAAACAGAGAGGGGTGGTTATATCTGATGTACTACCTATAACATGCTGTGTTTAATGCTGCCTTTCATGTGTTAAATAAGTCTAGGTACTTTTATTTATGTTTTCTTTTTATTCTTTTTATTAATTCTGTGAGAATTTCATATAATGTGTTTTGATCATATTCATACTCAACTCCCCCCCCCCATAACTCCTTCCAGATCTACACCAATTATTTACCCACCCACCCCTGCATCATCCTATCTTGTTTTTGTTGTTTAGTAACTCATGGACTCCAATTTGTGCGACCCACATCTCCTGCATGTGAAACCATCTTTTGGAGCATTGTTGACCTAGCAGGAGCCACACTTTTAAAGAAGACTGAGACTCCACTCCCTAGAAGTCATTCTCAGTTAGGGGTAGGGACATAGACTTATGAATTCCCTCCTACTCAGTGATGTGTAGTAATAGGGGCGACAGCGGGGCTGCGTCCCCAGCACCCCGACCGCACGGCTAGCTTATGTCCCGAAATAATTACACAGACACTATATTCATTTAAACACTGCTATGGCCCATTCCTATCTAGCCTCTTCTAGGTTAATTCTCACATATTAATTTAGCCCATTTCTAATCATCTGTGTAGCGCCCCTAGGTGCGCTTACCGGGAAGATTCTAGCCTAAGTCCATCCTGGGTCGGAGCTTCATCACATGCGTCTGCCTGGAGCAGGTAGCATGGCGTCTCTCTTGCGTCTGCTCTGATGTGGGAGTGTCATATCAATCTGTTGTTTTCTTTGGCTAAGCAATAAAGAAACTGCTAGGCCCATTTGATAGGCCCACCCTTAGGTGGGTGGAGTAAACAGAACAGAACGCTGGGAGGAAGAGGAAGTGAGGTCAGACTCCACAGCTCTGCTCTCGGGAGCAGACACCTCAGAGAGAGAGGCCATGCTACCTGCTCCAGGGAAGACGCACGCTATGAAGCTCCGACCCAGGATGGACTTAGGCTAGAATCTTCCCGGTAAGCGCACCTAGGGGCGCTACACAGATGATTAGAAATGGGCCAAAGCAGTGTTTAAAAGAATACAGTATCTGTATAATTATTTCGGGGCATAAGCTAGCCGAGCCAGGCGGCTGGGGTTTTGGGGACCCAGCCCCGTCGCCCCTATTACTACACTGCTCCGGAGAGGAGAGCTGTCGAGTCTGCCCTCACTTCCTCTTCCTCCCAGCGTTCTGTTCTGTTTACTCCACCCACCTAAGGGTGGGCCTATCCAATGGGCCTAGCAGTTTCTTTATTACTTAGCCAATGAAATCAACAGATTGATATATGACACTCCCACATCACTTCCCCTTTTTCTGTTTAAACAAAAAAAGGAAGGCTTTAACCTTAACATAGCAAAATTACATATAACAAAACAGTTATCAAGTAAAAATTACATCAGAAACATTTATACATATAACAAAATTGACCGTAAATCTCTATCAATACAAATTATTCATACCTATATCATTTCCCCCTTTAAATGTAAAAGAACATTTATAAACTATATTTGGGAACATGGGCGCAGTTTTTTCTCTCCAAACTGCTTCCTGCTGAATGGGGGCGTCGTTAATTAGGTCTTTCATGGTATAACCTGTGTGCTAGTTTCATCTCAGTTGGCAGTTGAGCAAAGCAATTTTCTGAAGATGTTCACAGCAACCCTTCAGGAGGACATGGTCCATCATACCAAATCGGGATAAATGCAATCCACAAGGTCTGATCCTCTGTGAAAACAAAAGCAGAATCTCTTTTCCGAAGTATCATATCCTTAGATCCAAATTTTGAAATCATACCCTCATGATATCCGTTCTGGTTCCACTTGGCAGCCCATATAATGAAATGTCTCTCTGTACTTAGCTCCTTCACAGTCAAAAATTTTAAAGAAAACACAATGTACATAATCCAGACTCTCTGTGAATTTTTCATTTTTACGCGGCTTATTTTTCTTTATTTTTTTTAATCTCTTATCTGTACTCTGTCTCTTTAAAGACTTTACCTCTTTTTTTTTAAACCATTAACTTTATTCTCTATATTCCTTTTCTTCTCTCTCCCAAGCCTACGTACATTCATCCAACAGTGTGACTCATTTAGTGGTCTGAATCTGTCCTATTGTGAATCTGTAATTTTTTACTATCCAGGAGCACTTTTGATTTGCGCCTTTAAATCACTAGGCGCTTAAGAATCTAAGCTGTGACATTCCTAGGTTAACTTTTTGCTTTTTGAGCATATATCTGTAGACCAGACCAGGCTGTCTTTGAACTCTCGGAGATCCACCTGTCTCTGCCTCCCAGGCATTGGGATTAAAGGCGTGTGCTACCACACCTTGAAGTCACAGAGGTCTATCTCCCTCTGCCTCCCAAGTGTTGGGATTAAAGGTGTGTACTACGACACACAACAACTCTCTTCCTTTTTTTTTTTTACTTTAAGAACTTTAACTTTTAGCTTGCATATATTTTTAATACACTTTAAACCATTCAGAAATTTTCTCTGTCTTTGAATCTCTCTTTACTGTATATCTCTTTTTCTGACCACATGAGTCTTTAATTTACCAAGCAATCTCAGTAGGACTAAAGGCGTGGCTTTGCCAGCTAGATCCAGTCCATTCCTTAGCTTTCCAGCCTCGTGGCGGATATACAGGCTGCAGCCATGTTTATAGCCACACCTCTATGGCGGTTCAAGGTCCCTGCCAGCCAGCAAGCTACAACAGACAACACTCAAATCCTCTCTCGGTAGCCGGCCCTCCTGCCTCAAACAGTCAGAGTTTGCCCTGGCAGGATGGCCCAGAAAGCCGGCATTTTTAAGCGGTGCAGCTTTTTTCCTGCTACGGCTGAAAACCGAAAAGCATGCGTTCAGCTTTTCATCAACACTGTTTAAGTGTTTTGTGGCAGGACCTCTTAATGAGCTGCAGGCTTTGCAGCTAAAGCTGAGTCAGGAAGCCTCTCTTAGATGAGGCACTTGCTTGCCTCTGGCAAGCAGAGTAGACCCAAGAGATTGCCATAAGAAACATGCTTTACTCTATTCTTTTCCAAGCTTTCTCAGGCTTTCTGTGGACTCAGTTAGCCACACGTCTGGGCGTCATTTGTAGTAATATGGGCGGCGGGGCTCCGTCCCCAACACCCCAAGCCGCCTGCCCGGCTAGCTTATGTCCCGAAATAATTACACAGACACTATTAAACACTGCTATGGCCCATTCCTATCTAGCCTCTTCTAGGTTAATTCTCACATATTAATTTAGCCCATTTCTAATCATCTGTGTAGCGCCCCTAGGTGCGCTTACCGGGAAGATTCTAGCCTAAGTCCATCCTGGGTCGGAGCTTCATCACATGCGTCTGCCTGGAGCAGGTAGCATGGCGTCTCTCTTGCGTCTGCTCCGGAGAGGAGAGCTGTCGAGTCTGCCCTCACTTCCTCTTCCTCCCAGCGTTCTGTTCTGTTTACTCCACCCACCTAAGGGTGGGCCTATCCAATGGGCCTAGCAGTTTCTTTATTGCTTAGCCAATGAAATCAACAGATTGATATATGACACTCCCACATCAGTGATGTAAAGTTGACTGGCTTCGTCTTTTGCAGGCACCCACAGCTGCTGTGAGATCATGAGTGTAGTGATCCTGTCATGTCTAGAAGACTCCCTGTGGTCCTCTCCAGCTTCTGGCTCTTATAATCTTTGCATGTCCTCTACAGCAGTGATCTCTGATCCTCGGGATAAGTGTGATATAGATGTCTCATTTGTGACTGAGCAGACAACTGATTGGTGTTGTCCTGGGTACTTTGACCAGCTGTGAGTTTTTGTGTTAACATTAACTATCTTAAACAGTATTTATCCTATCTATGCAAGGCACTGCACAAAACCGTTTGTATACATTGACCATGTCCTGGTTAGCCCAGCTGTCAAATTTGCACAGGCTAAAGTCATCTTAGAGAAAGAGGCTCCACTGAAGAATTGCCAAAACCAGGATGGCAGATGGGAACTACTTGATTATTAACTGATATAGGAGGACTGTGCACACTGTAGAGGGGGGAGCCATTCTTACCCAGGTGGTTCGGGGCTGTGTAAGGAAGCTGTCAAGCCTAAACCAGCCAGGGAATGAGAAATGTGGTGAGATTATGTTTGTGCTTCAACAAATAAAGCTTGCTTGAAGATCAGAATGTGGAGCTAGCCAATAGTTAGCCATAGAGACCAGGCAGTGTGGTACATACCTTTAATCCCAGCACTCGGAAGACAGAGGCTGCTGGATTTCTGTGAGTTCAAGGCCACCCTGGGCTACATAAAATCAATCCAGACTAAAAGAGATTCAGAGTCAGGCAGTGGTGGCTCACACATTTAATCCTAGTACTTGAGAGTACCTGTTTAATTCTAGCACTAGGGAGAGAGAGACAGGAAAGGATTTGGCTGGACAGAAAGAGGAATATAAAGCTGGAAGAGGTAGGTGCTCACGGCATTCAGTCTGAGAATTCTGTCTGAGGATTTTTAGAGATAGGATCACCCATTCAGTCTGAGGATTCAGTAGAGGTAAGAACTATGTAAGAACTGCTGACTTCTCTGCTTCTCTGATCTTTCAGCATTTACCTCTATATCTGATTGGGGTTCTGATTACTAAAATCGATTAGAATTCAGACTACAGCAGGCAATATCCCTCCATGGTTATATGGTTTCTGATTTTCTTCTTTCCCTTTTGTGCTTTAAAAATTTTTCTAGCCGGGTGGTGTAGACACATGCCTTTAATCCCAGCACTCAAGAGGCAAAGGTAGGCAGATCTCTGAGAGTTTGAGGCCAGCCTGGTCTACAAGAGCTAATTCCAGGACAGGCTCCAAAGTTACAGAAAAACCCTGTCTTGAAAAAAAAACCAAACAATAATAACAACAACAATAACAACAAAGGCATTTAAAAGACAAGATCTCCTGAGTAAACTGGGAGTGTGGGAATCATGGGAGAGGGTAGAAGAGAAGTGGGGAGGAAGAAAGAGGAGAAGAGAAAAATATGTAGCTCAATAAAAGCAATAAAAAAATCATCATGAAAAAATTTCTAATGTGAGTGTTGCTGCTTATAATACAATAGTCCCACACTAGCTCAGAATGGTGTATAGTAAAGCTTTATTTATTATTTAGGGGTAGACTCACAGAAAAGGTGGTGATCAGCATTCCTCTGCATAAGTGGGGAACTGGGATCGAATCCAGCAGCCAAAAGGGGCCACACATGATTTTACATCTGTGTATATAATACATGTGACCATGCCCAAAGTGGACCAGTGTCTTAAAGGTCTTGGATGAAGAAGCTGTCACTTCATCTTCCCATTTTGTTTAAACATGTGAGCTATTATTTATAGACAATTTACACTGGTGTAGATTCTTGTATATTGATACAAATTCAAATTATATTTGTTATATTGAATATGCTCCTAGTTTTGTTTACAATATTTGTGTACCTATGCAAAGTTATTTTGTCATAGTGTATGCATGTATGTTTCTACCTCTGCTTAAGATATTTTGTATATTGATGCAATTTTAGTTTAGATTTATCATATTGCACTATACATTTCTAACTCTGATCAAGCTATTTATACACTGTTTACATTTTGAGGTCATTGTCCTCATTTGCTGTACAGTTGTTTAAAGACTGTTAATATTAATATTTTAATATAAAGCTTTAGTAGTTAAGCTAAATAGGTATTAAGAATTATAGGTCAATAGTCATCCATGTTTGTCATACTTATAGTTAGACTAATCAGGTTCTTTAGATACATAGAGATTGTATTCCACATCAATAAGTAATCTTCAACCACTTCAGAGAACTGTAGAATATGACATTTAAATAACTTCGAATTTTGTTAAAGTGAGACATGATTGCTCCTGACAGTACTGATCTATTCCTGAGGGAATGTTGGACACCAAAGGCACTCCACTTGGAGCTTGTTTTCTTCTTGGTAAAACTGGCCTTTAGGCAAACAATTGTCCCTGCCTTGACCACTGACAAAATGCATAGTGTCCAGACTGGACAAACAGGATACAAGCAAAAAGACTGCTAAACTTTGCCAAGGCCTGGTAATGTGGTTTTAAAATTTTCCTGCCTCTGAAAATGGTCTGTCAGTTACTCTAGGCCTCAGCCAAAGTTGATTGCCCCAACATTGCAAATAAGACTTTGGGAGATGGACCAGGTAGCTGGTTGTCTCTGTCATTTCTTGCACCTTTTGGCAGTTGCTTGACTGCATTTCCTGTTTACTCAAATAGTATTAGTCCCCTTCGCAGGTCTTTGATGGGTTTGAAGATTATTAGTTCCCTTCTCAGGTCTCTGATGGGTTTGAAGACTAGATAGTCATAGTTACCTTCCTCTCATGACTTAGTCAAGCATTTCTAAAACAAGAGTTTGACCCCTTAGGATACGATGATATTGAAACATTTAGCATATGTTTCTTGCTTGATGTTGTTCATGCTAGTTGTAATTCTAATTTTTATACTTGATATTTGTTTTTACTGTATATAGTTTTGCATTAGTCTTACAACTCTTTTATTTGGACAAAGAGGGTGCAGTGAGAACTCCTTTAGCCAATGACCTTTAAGTACTGTACCACTTTGGGCATGGTCACATGTACTATATATGCAGATGTAAAAACATGTGTGGCCCCTTTTGGATGCTGGATTCGGTCCCAGTTCCCCAACCATGCAGAGGACTGCTGATCACTGCCTTTTTTGTGAGTCTACCTCTAAATAATAAATAAAGCTTTACTATACTCCGTTCTGAGCTAGTGTGAGACTATTGTATTATAAGTAGCAACAAATGAGATCGTAAATTGATATTAAGACTCAGTTTTAAAAAGAAGAGATAATAGAAAATGGTTGAACTTGAAGCACTGAACATTTTGTTGTCTTGTCTATAAGAGTAGAGGTATGTTTTTATTGCCTCTTTTGTCTCTTGGGAACTGGTCAGACCTGGCTTACTTGTATTTCCTCTAGAAAAACTCTGTCTCTGCCCACAGCATCCCCCAACTATGTTATTATCATTAATATGCATGTATGAGCACAGGGTCATAGCAGTTGTGTGGAGGTCAGAGGGCAACTTTCTGGGGTCAGTTCTTTCCTTCTACTTATAGCTTCCAAAGATTAGACTCAGGTCCACAGATTCAATAACAAACTTGTTCATTTGCAGAGCCATTTCGCCAACTCTTGTCTAGGATGTGGTGGTTTGAAAGAAAATGACCCCCAAAGGGAGTGGTACTATTAGGAGGTGTTCTTTTGTTGGAGTGGGTATGGCTTTTTTGGAGGAAGTGTGTCATGGTGGAGGCAGGTTTTGAGGTTTCATATATGCTCAAGCCATGCCCAGTGTCTCAGTTAACTTCCTGTTGCCTTTGGATCAAGATGTAGAATTCTCCAGTACCATGGCTGTCTGTCTGCACACTGCTATACTCCCAGCCTCCATGTTTCCTACCATGATGATAATGACTAAGTTTCTGAAACTGTAAGGCACCATCTCAATTAAATATTTTTTTATAACACTTGCCATGGTCATGTCTCTCTACAGCCATGAAAACTCTAACTTTATATGTACTTACTTTAAATGAACTTTAAATGTTAAGCCCTTTAAATGAAATTACTAATACACAATAAAAACGCATATTACTAATTTTCCTGTAATTGCACAGCATTTCCAGTTTACTTGTCTTTACTTAGGAGCATTCCAGTCTATGCTCCAGGAAAGCTGCTGAGAGCTCGTCTGGAGATGGGTAGATGTATCCCTTCCTTCTCTGATTATAGGCACTGGGAGGGCTGGCAGAGGAGTGCACGGCACTACACAGGCCAATTGAATAAGCACTGATTGAGGGTGAGGACAATGAAGGCAGTAAATAGCACGCTGCAAAGAAAAGCTTCTAATGTTTGTGACCAGGTTCTACAGCTCTTCATATGCTAGAAATCACCAGCAGGTCCATGAGGTCAAGCCTTCTAGTACTTTCAGGACAGTTCACATGCTTTGGGAAGAACTGATTCTGATTACGATGGATTTGGTTCATGAATCCTGCTCACTAAAAATACGGGGAGACCAATAATGGGCAGGAAGACTAAGTGGGCTGATTCCTTTCCCTGGGAAGAAGCACAGTGCACGAGACCATGATTACTCTACTACTTAATAATTAATCCCATGCTTTTCTCTTGCTAGAACTTCTGGTGCAGTGCATAATTCATGAATACACTCTGCCAGCTATCTGCCTGCTGGTTAATCTTCCTTTGGTGTCATTTTAGCCATTTTTCCAAAGCCTCCAGTTCCCTTTTATAGGACTTCGCTTTTCAAGCCTTCAGATCTCCAAATCTCGGGGGCCTAATTGCATGTTCTGATCTTGTTCAACTTTAGTGATCATCAGTTTCTGCTTCCAGGCTCCAAGATGCTTCTTGTAGCCCATTATGGTGCAGATATTATCAACAAGTCAGTCACTCCTCTAAAATAACCACTATACTATGGAGACTCAGTAAAAAAAAATTCAAAGTGTCTATGAGAACCGGTCTTCTTGCCAACGAGCGTTCAAACGTGCCTCCAGAGAGCATCAGGCGATGGTGTGTGAGGATGGCACCCGCAGTGTGTGCCGAGTCTGGAGCATATGGAGACATAACCACCTTCCGAAGGCACCTGTGATGGGGAATTCATCGCTGGGATTCTTTGTTTTTCACTCCAGTTATTCTTGAACAGTTGAAAATGTGTTTATTATGTTTGAAGAGAAGCAATTTAGAGCACTCAAAGGAGCACAGTCCCGGAAATGGAGTTTACCCAACTGGACCTGCAGAGCAGCATTCTGTCCTTATACCTGAAGAACTGGGCCAGGAATCTCATGATACCATGTTATCCACTACTTCTCTTGTGTGCTGGCACCTGCCAATCATGCTCACTCTTCTCAGAATGGACAGATTCTTCTCACCCTCTCTGCCAACATTGTCCCTTGGGTGAGATCTCAGCACCTTTCATACTGTATAACCCATCCTCCTATTCATCCAAATCTTGCTTCTGATGTGTCCGGTGCCACCTTGAATTTCAGTCCGTTTACACCTGTAGTCACTATATCATGGACCCATCTAGGGATAGGACAGCCGTGGTGGGAAAGCGACCCGGCCAGCACCCATGTTCATAAAGCTGTACCATAGCATGGCCGTACCCTC
Organism: Microtus pennsylvanicus; assembly: GCF_037038515.1. NCBI lineage: Eukaryota > Metazoa > Chordata > Mammalia > Rodentia > Cricetidae > Microtus > Microtus pennsylvanicus. The sequence goes on along the minus strand of NC_134586.1, from coordinate 12,019,926 downwards.
CATTATGCATTCTCACCAGCTTAGTTTGAACCACAGTGTCATAGTCAAACAACCAAAATAGAGACTGAACCACAAAATCTATCTATTATTGCCTACTTTGTAAAAGTGACCTTGGCCTGACTTCGTAGTGTCTCTGAGCTGTAATCGCCTCTGTGCACCCCTCTCAGCTCCTATCTTTCCTACTTTGTCTCTACTTTTCAGTGACTAAAAAGTTTTAAGATCTCCAGTAACATAGTTTTGACAGATATTGTCTTGATGTTTTCTTTTGTTTCTGTATTGGTGGTTAAATCTAAAACTTCCAGGCCTACAAACAGCTGGAGAAGATGCTGCTACAATAAAGATTGGTTTGAAAGCTTTCTTTCCCCACTAGGACCGCAAGCACATCTCCAGTGTACCACAGATCATTGTAGGGCAGAAGACAACCTGGATATCTTTAGAGTTAGCTACTGTTCTTCCTTGTCCACTACCATTAACATAGGACATAAAAATCATTGATTTCCATCATTTTTTTATTAACTGAATTAAAAATACATTTGTTTATAGCATACTTTGCATACACTCCTTTCTGGGAGGCTGAACTCAGGGCACTATAAGGACAAACCACGGGAACAAAGGTATGGTCTGATGAAACATATACTCTTCTGCCAAGAGCCAGACAGTATAGAAGGCAATTCAAGATTTTTGTATTATTTTAAAAAGAAGTGTGTATGTGTGAGAGAGGTTATTATAGAGACAGGATGAGAAATCACAAATAAGAATGACAAGAATAATTTCTCTGAGTGGGTGACTTTTGAGAAAACTCAATGGGAAGAAGCCATCATTTCAAAACAGGAAAAGGCATTACACACCCAAAGTCCATGCACAGGCCTCAGGAATGGGGTCACACTGGCTGACCTAGAAACATAGAGACTTGTGTGAATGGTGAGAGTCAGGATATTATAAGATTCAGTGGGAACATCAGACAATTGCCAAATCTTGGCAAGGGGAGTGAGACTGTTCACTTCTACGTCTATTGGGAAATGGTACACCTTCAACTATGGGATGGATATTTAGAAAAGATGACCATGGCTGCTCTCAAGACATGGACTTGGCACTGGAGGGATGGATCAGTGGTTAAGGACACTAGCTACTCTTTCAGAGGACCTGGATAGATCTCCAGTACCTGCATGGTAGCTAACAACAGTTCATAAGTTCAAGAAGATCTGATTCTCATGGTACACCTTTGATGATGGGATGGATGTTTAGGAAAGGCTACCATGGCTGCTCTCATGTTCATGGACTTGGCACTGGAGAGATGGATCTTCTGACTTCTGGGGACACTGGGCACACAATCTGATGCCCAGACGTACATAAAGGTGGACAATCATACACATGAAATAAAATACGAATCATTTAAAAGGGAGAGAGAGAATGGACTAATGTGGCAGGAGCAGGAGGAGGTATAAGTTCAGAGGTCTGGATGAAATAAGTGTGGCCAGAGCTAGGTCATATTCCGAACATTCTAATTCTTGCTATTGCGTTGTAGGCATCATGGAAGAAAAGAATAGAGAGGGATCCTGGGTGGCTCATGGGAGAAAGGCAGTTCTGCTCACATCCTTAGGTGTTTAATTTGTTTGTGACTCAAGGACCTGTGTTGAGTCCTGAGGTTGGCACTACTAATTTTACGCAAATAGCAGTGAGGAAAACAAACTCACGTGATGTTGCTGATTGTAAAGCATTGTCTATGTACAAAATACTCAGTGTTTTGCTTTGTATAAAATACTTCCCTAGGGAGGGAGACTTGATTGGGGGAGGGGGGAAATAGGAGGCAGTGGCGGGGAAGAGACAGAAATCCTTAATAAATAAATAAATAATTTAAAAAAATTAAAAAAAATACTACCCTAGGTTCTTGGGCTAACTCCTCTAGATGATGAGAGAAGCCCAGCATTGCCCGGTAGTCAGTAGCAGAACAGGGTCTGAACTCAGGTGCAGTGATATTTTCTTTGTGTTTTAACAAATAAAGCTTGCCGGAAGAACAGAGTGCAGAGCTAAGCCATTAGAGGTCAGGGAATGGTGGAGCATAGCTCTAATTCCAGGATTTGTGAGAGAGAGGCAGAGGGATCTTTGTGAGTTCAAGGCCACCCCAGCCTACACATGATTAAATCTGTCTAAAAGAGAAACAGAGTTCACACAAAGGTGATCCCAGCACTTGGGATCCCACCTTTAATCCCAGCACTAGGGAGGTGGAGACAGGAGTGATATGGCTGGGCAGAGAGAGGAATATAAGATAAAAGGAAATGGGAGCTCAGTGCAGTCTGAGGTTTGGTGGAGACAGTTGCAGTCAGAGGAGACAGTCTGAGGACAGGACTGCCCATTTGGTCTGAGGACGTGGTAGAGGCAAAGTGTCTCTAGTGACTAACTGCTCTGCTTCTCCAGTCTCTCAAATTTCACCCCTTAAGATCTGTCTCCAGGACTTTGTTATTACGAACAATTAGAATTTGTGCTACACTCAGGCCAGTCCAGGTTTAAGATCAGAAAGTTGAATGTCCACGCTGCCCTGCCTGTCTGGCGTAACTTGATTTTACAGATCAACAGACCCATTCACACTTTATATAAGTTGGTTTTTGAAGAATGGTGTCCCATTCCCATTCACCCCAATGCTGTGATATAAGGAATAATGATTATTCTTTCTATTTTTTAAGATTAGAAAGTTGAAGCCTAGAGATTAAATGAGTCCCTCATGTAGCAGGTAGTAGAAAACTGGTCATGAGGTCTGTGGTCTCTGATACACAAACTCTGTCTATAGTAAACAGGTAAACTTGGTTTCATGATAGTTATTCTAAATGGTTAGATTAGGGATTACATTACACAATCCATCATTTTTAATAATTCATGGTTTTAATGATCTCTTTGGCCTCTAAATGTCTAATCACTTTGCTGAGCAGGCTAGGAATTTCCTACACGTACTTATTCTTTTACAGGAAGCCCAGAGAATTTTACCTATTTTCAAGACCTTCCTACAAACAACATTGGGCTGATGACAAACGCCAGTGTGGCAGCATTTGTCCACAATTCTTATTTATTCTTCGCTGGGCTTACAGTGACCTTCCCATCACAGACTCTAATAGCTGATTCAAATGGAACATGTGAATCAAAGGTTTTAACAGAATGAGAAAAAATGTGAATATGTTTGAAAGCTATGATTAGACAAATTTCATTCATTTATTTCATTTATTTAAATTAATTGCTCTGGTTTTTTCTATGTGCACATTGTGTGAGGGGATAAAGTTATTAAATATGTACATAAAAAGTTTGAAATAATTCAGACTATAATAGACTCATTGAGGGTTTTAGATACAAGTGAAATGATTAGAATTTTCATTTAGGATGATTTCGCAAAGGTGGTGGAAAAGAGGAGACATTGGATATGTGGAGACAGTTAAAGGGACCAGGGAGGTGGTTCAATGGTTAAGAGCTCTAGCTGTTTTTACTATAAGACCTGGGTTAGATTCCCGCACCCACAGGATGGCTTACAGTCACTTGCAGCTCCAGTTCTAGTGAATCAGATACTCTTCTGGCCCCAAAGGCAATGCATGCACAATATGCATGGGCAAAATACTCACACGAGGAAATTAGCAAGCAATCTATTTTCTTTTGTTAATCATGTAAAATACTCCCAGTGAAGTGTAATGTGGATTGAGTTACATGTAGCTATCACATTCCAGGGAACCGTGAGAAGATCAAAACCCGACATAGGCTTGCTAGGTTATTCTGGTAAATGTGTATACACACAAACACACTGACAACATCGCAGGAAGTTCTCAAATTCTTGTGATAAAGTATAAAGTGGCTAGCTAATCAATATAAGCAATTGAGATAATCTAGAAACTTCTGATATTTAATAAACATAATTTAAATATGTCTTATGAAATACTGGTGATTACACTTAATCTAGGGTAATTTAATTTGAAGACATCAAGTTATTAGGTAAATGGCATCAAATTTTCATTTCATTTGCATGTTTATGTGCTTTCAAAGTCCATGCTCCAATTTTGGGAGTGTGTGCATGTGAGTGCCTTTGTGTTAGAGGGAGGAAGTCCGAGGCTAGAGAATAGGCTTTAACTCAGTGTACTGCAGTTCATTGTCTTCCAGATTTCTTTCTGTCTCACCAAATGGTCTTGGCTCTAATAAGGTTGCGAGTTCCTTTATATCTAATAGAATTATGCTGGAGAACCTCCTTCAGCCAATGGTCTTTGAGAGGCTAGACCAGGTTGGGCTTGGCCTTGGGTACCAAAAAGGTGTGTGCTCATGTGCTTGCTCTCTTTCTCCTCTCTCACCTGGATGCTGGATTTGGTTCCTGCTATCATTCATGCAGAGGACTATGATCTGTGAGTCCCCACTAAATAAAGAATCCCTTATTATACTCAATTTTGAGTTAGTGTGAGATTATCTTATTCACGTTTCCTTGCAAGGTGTGGAATGGTTAGCCGTCTAAGATACTTTAAATAAGAACTTCAGAAAAGCCCTATTGATTACTCAGAAACTGTTTGCAATTATACCAGCCAGTAATCTTGAAACTTAACCATCATTTTAGTTTTACAGGATACCGTAGAAAAAAACATCGCCCCAGGTAATTCTAGAAGACAATAGCTCTTCTACCAACAAAGTTTGTCCTCAGGGTTAGGGACATCAATTAGGGGTTGATTATAACTGATATAGGGTTGGTGTTGGGGTGGAAATTTTGTAAGCTCAGAGATCTCACTTAAAAACAGGGAAAATTGAATGGGATAATAGGCAGATTAGTGTGAGTTTACACACACTAATAATAAAAATAATAGTGAGTAGTAGAGTGAATAATTGTGAGCTATTATTTAGACAATTTGTATTGATGTAGATTTTTGTATATTAATACAAATTCAAATTATATTTCTTATATTGAACATGCTATTTCTGTTTACAATATTTGTACACCTATGCAAACTTATTTTGTCATATTTTATGCATGCATGTTCATACCTCTGCTTAAGACATTTTGTATATTGATACGATTTTAGGATATATTTATCACATCATATTTCTAACTCTGATCAAGATATTTATACAATGTTTACATTTTGAGGTCATTGACCTCATTTGCTGCACAGTTGTTTAAAGATTGTTTAATGTTCTAATATGAAGTCTTAGTCTTGGAGCTGTATAGGTATTAAAAATTATAGGTCAATAGTCATCCAAGTTTGTTATACTTACAGTTAGACTAATCAGGTTCTTTAGATACATAGGGATTATATTTTGCATAAATAGGTAATTTTAAAATATTTCAAAGATCTGTAGAACATGGCATTTAAACAACTTAGAATTCTGTTTACGAGAGACACGAATGCTTCTGGCAGCACTGATCTATTCCTGAGAGAATGTTGAACACTAAAGACACTCCAGTTTAAGCTTGTTTTTTTTCTTAGCAAAACTGGCCTTTGGGCAAGGAACTGCCCATGCCTCAACCATTGACAAAATGTGTGGTGTCCAGACTGGACAAACAGGATACAAGAAAAAGACTGCCAAACCTTGCCAAAACAAGGTAAGATAGTTTTAATTTTTTTTTCTGACTCTGAAAATGATCTGTCAGTTACTCTAGGCCTTAGTCAAAGTTGGTTGCCCCAACGTTGCAAATGAGACTTTGGGTGATTGCCCAGGTATCCAGTTGCCTCTTTCATTTATTGCACATTTTAAAAGCTGCATATTTGTACTTCCTGCCTACTAAAGTAATATTATCTCCCTTTTCAGGTCTTGAATGGGGTTGAAGACTAAATAGTTGTAGTTACTTTCCTCCCATTACTTAGCCAAGGCATTTCTAATATAAGACTCCTTAGGATAGAATTAAAACATTTAGCATATGTTTCCTGCTTAATATTATTTATGCTGGTTGTAACTCTAATTTTTATACTTGATATCTGTTGTTATTGTATGTAGTTTTGATATCCGTTCTTATTGTATATAGTTTTGTATTGGGTTTGAAACTCTCTTATTTAGACCAAAGAGGGAGGTGATGGGGAACCTCCTTCAGTCAATGACTTTTGAGAGGCTTGACCCTGTTGGGTGTGGCCTTGGGTACCAAAATGTGTGGTGCACTCGTGCACTGGCTTTCTCTACTCTCTTGCATGGATGCTGGATTTGGTTCTTATTCCCTGTTCATGCAGATGACTGTGATCTGTGAGCTCCCCCTAAATAAAGAACCCCTCATTATACTCAATTCTGAGTTAGTGTGGAAATACCTTATTTGCGGTCTCCTACATAATTAATGTTGGTTACAGATAACAGAACAAAGAAAACTGAGACATTGTCTTAAATGAGGGTGTAAACAGGCATTGCTGGGAATACAGGCCATGGAACATGCTCCTCTTAAGCACTCTCTCACAGCCTTACTCACCTGCTGGGTTTACCAGGGCTTCAGACACTCCAAGCAGAACATACTGAGGAACCAGAGAGCCAAAGGCCAGTGAGGAAACAGAGAAACCTTTGCCTGAAGGAGACAGCTCCCAGGTGAGTTTTCTGTGTATTTCTAGGAAGCCGGCTATGACCACAGACAAGGCTGCACAACTGCTACCAGCAACTGCAGAGAAAGCAAAACAAAAAGAGGAAACATGCTAACAAGTCACAACCTTACTTATGCCTTTGGGGATGCTTCTGGAACATTCTTCTGATACTCAGAGAGCAGCAAACCTTGGGGCACAGCCACTCCAGGCTTAAGCTCCAAAGGGCTGAGTTCACTCCATTTTTCTCAGTTTACTCCTTACTGAGCTATAGCCAGAAGTTTCTAGTCTGCCCAGTCCTGAAGTCATTCAGTCCAAAATAAACACACAGAGATTTATATTAATTATAATCTGCCTGGCCTATTAGCCCAGGATTCTTATTAACTTACTCCTACAACTTAAATTAACCCATAACTCTTGTCTATGTTTAGCCATGTGGCTAGGTACCTTTTCTCAATGAGGCATTCTCATCTTGCTTCCTCTGTGACTGGTGACTACGTCTCTACCTTTCCTCTTCCCAGAATTCTCTTAGTTGAGTCACCCCAGCTATACTTCCTGTCTGCTACTGGCCAATCAGTGTTTCAGTAAACTAATATGCCTGACAAATCTTTACAGTGGACAAGAGGATAAAGAGCATTATCCCACAGCCCTGGGTCTTGTGCTTGTTGCTTAAGCTTATTGTCACTCTCTTGACATCTAAGTCCTGGCAATAAAGCTAAGATTCTAGAGAAGTTGTGAGATTTCAATAAAATACTGTCCTGTTAGCATCATAAAAGCTCCTGGTCACAAATAGTCTTGAGGATTATAGAAGATACTGCAATAGGTTTTAACTTTCACTCTCCACACACCAGTCTTTGTTAAAGGGAACTTCCCACCCCCTGTTTTGTATGGAACAAGGTCTCACACTATAGCCCAGGAGAACATCAAATTTGTGGAAATTCCTGCCTCAGTCTCCCCAATACAGAAGTACAGATAAATTTCAAAAGGTATATTTGACTGAAACTATGATTCAGGAAAAAAAATAAGACAAAACCATCTCTTTATGTAATTTAAATTACTGTTGTTAAATGATTTGAAGATAGGATCTTATCATTTTTATGATTTTTCTATGTTGTATTTCTGATCTCTGCAGCTAATAGAGAATTGAAGACTAGAAATCTTAAATAAGAAAGGACAAGAAAGGGTAGGGAGATGGCTTAGCATTTGCTGTGAAGGCAAAAGACCCAAGTTTAAATCCTCAGGATCCCCTTAAAACCAGAGGTAACAGATGATGGCCAGGCCCTGGGAGTTCACTGGCTGGCCAGACTAAAACCATGTTCTTCCAGTTCAGGGAGAGATCCTACCTCAATTCATTTTTCTTTACAGCTGAAGAATATTACAACTGTGTGTATAAACCATGTTTTCTTTATCTATTCATCAGTTGAAGACATCTAGGCAGTTTCTGTTTCGTGGCTCTTATGAACAGATGAATGAAGGACACAGCACAGAAACTTATGTCTGTAGAAGGGTACAGAATCCTTCTGGTGTATGACAAAGAGTGACATAGCTAGGTCATATGGGAGATCAAATTTAACTTCCTGAGGTTTCTTCATATCTATCTCCATAATGCTGCACCAATTGCGATAATTGGGTCTCTTTCCTCCACATCCACACGAGCATCTCTTGCCATTTTATTTTTAATTTTAGGGAGAGTCAGTTTTCTTCAGATCTGTAGCCCCAGAGGAGCAATCCACGCTCCAGTAGATTGTCCCACAATCTATATAAACATCACTAAGTGGACACTGCATTTGAACGAAAAAGCACATGAAGCTGAGGCTGAAAAGTGATCCAGGCTAGAGGAAGAGTTGAAGGGGAGTAAAACGGAAAGTGGATTTAATCAATACACATTATATGCATGCATGAAACTCTACATGAAATAAAGGTTGATAGATTAAGCCAGATTACACCTTCTTATGGCCTCCACATGCGCATGCAGCGGTATGTACACCATATGTACATACCACCATACATGCATGCATGCACTGCACACATGCATATTAACAGACCACACTGATATATACACCAGCACACATTTGTACATGCACCACACACATGCATATAACATACCACACTGGTGTGTACACCATTACACCTGTGTACATGCACCACATACATGCATGTAACATACCACACTGGTGTATACACCACTACACCTGTGTACATGCACCACACATTGCATATAACACACCACAACGGTGGATACATCACTACACATATGTACATGCACCACATACATGCATGTAACATACCACACTGGTGTATACACCACTACACCTGTGTACATGCACCACACATTGCATATAACACACCACACCGGTGTATATACCACTACACATGTAGATGCACCACACAATGCATGTAACATACCACACGAAAATTAAAAAAGATTTAAAGTAAACAATAAAGAGCAATTATAAAAGTGAATGAAAAAACAGAGAGATGAAGCGTGGAAGACAAAAGCAGGCAGCCATCCACATGGTGGGCAAGCTTTTCCTTTCCACTTTCAGTTATTGCCAGGAATGTTTAGGTTCTAACTACGGATTTTGTGTCAGTGTTTGATAGAATCCACTTGAAATTTAGAGATAGCTACATTTTCCTATCATGCATAACATTTTAAATAGTGTAAAGTTTTCCCTTAACAAGACCAGCAGTTTTCAGGACTGTCTTAGCTAAGTACAGAGGCCAGTGTGAGTCAGGTATCTACCTCAGGGGAGAAAAGGAAGGTGGACACATATGAGGACCCACTGAGAGTACCTGAATTAAGTGCAAAGATGTGGCAGATATTGATGCTCATATGAGTCCAGATGTCTGAGAACTTGGTGGAGACAGTAGCATAAATGAGATTCATAAGAAGACAGAGAAAAAGTTGATTTAGTTTTTAACAGACTTGGTGCCACAAAGGGGGTAAAATCAATAGAACTTCTCAGAAGACATTTAGAACATGTACTGCAACTCAGGAGACTATGTGAATCAAGAGAGGACTGCTCAGTTAAGTGTTGAAGGTCAGACAAAACTGGAAAAGGGTTGACCATGTAATCAATGCCCCCAACGATTATATCTGGAGTCTAAAATAAAACTATGAAAAGGACAGCAAACTGGGTGGAGGGGGCAGTTCCGAAAGGACAAAACAGACCCCAGTGACTCTAAAGTACCGGCAGGAGCTTTTGACTTGGAGACCCAAGAGTTTCAGATGGTAGTGACAGGATGAAGAGAAGTTGGAGAATCAGTTGAAATTTTGTATATGAGCTGTGGGATTCTCAAATCTCCAATTCTCATGTAAAGGAGAGATGAGCACCCTGTTCCTGCTCTTCCTATGAGGAGGGACTGGAGATAAATCTCCACGTTTAGATAAGGTGACCTCGGACTTGGGGAGGAAGCATAAGAGAGAAAAGTTGGGGTCTGAACAGCAAGCCCTCCCATCCGCACCTCACTACTAGCACTGGGGGTATCCTGAAAGCAAGGCATAGAAAGAGTTTTCTTTTGGTAGTGGAATGCCCCTACTACTCTTCATCTCTTGTCTTTGTTGGGGGGGGGGAATTCCACCATGAAATGACATTTGAAAAGTTTCATCTGTATACAGACATGCTATCCACAGCACCATATTCCTGTAGTTGACTTCATCCAGTCATGCTTTTCAGTTCTTGTCTAGATAAATGAGCAGGAGGAGGTCACCAGAAGTTTGAGAAGAACTGCCAGTATACAAGAGGAAAGCAAAGAGGAAGTAGAGATACTCTGCAGTTAATAACCTCAGCGATATGGGAGAAGTTATGGTATCCACAGTAAAGGAATGTGTTGCCATGAAAGAGAAACCAGATATGAAAGCTAATGGTCAAACTGTGGTAGACTCTTTGAAGGATTAAGTCAATGACATTTCCAAAAGACTAGATCAAAAACCAGAAAGAAAAAGAGGAATTCAAACAACAAAATTACTCACCAACCCAACCAGTAGCCAAATAAATGGCCAACTAACCAACCAACCAATTGCCTAACTCATCAGCTAATAAGAATCAATCAACTGATCAACCAACTGAACAGACAAAAATCTTAAGATCATAGACATTTGTAGAGAAAATTTTGAGACATTAACTAAATTGTTTTTGGAAAGTTCAACATCTGATCAGTAGAATTCAAAAATAAAATATAAAGAAAATGGAAGGGCATGTTTTTAAAAATAGACAACAGCCAGACATTATTCAGAGAGTGAGAGACATTGGGATATCAGTCCTTAACAGGATGCCTCCATCAATCCCTCCCTTCAGGGATCAGGGAACCCACGTGGAAGAGGAACCAGAAAGAATATATGACACAGAGCGTATGGGGGATACGAAGAAAACAAGACCCTCTAAATCAATATGATCAAAACTCACATAAACTCACAGAGACTGAGGCAGGAGGCACAGGGCCTGCCCAGGTCTGCACCATGTTCTCTATGAATTTATTATATTATGGCTTTCAGTTGAGTGTTCTTATGGGGTTCTTAAGTGTGTGAATGAGTGAATATTTGGTTCTTGAGCCATTTCTTGACTCTCTTCCTACTCTTTGTATGTCCTGTCCAATTTTTCTGTGATGGCTTTTGTTTTTTTCCTATCATACTTTATTTTGTTTTCTATTATCCCTTTGAAGCCTGTCTGTTTTCTAATGAGAGTCAAAAAGGGAGTAGATCCAGATGGAGGGGAGGTGGAGAGAAACTGGAGGGAGTAGAGGACAGGGAATCATAATCAGGATATATTATGTAAGAGAAAAAAATCTATTTCCAATAAGAAGCAAAAAAGAAGATATAATAGAAGTTTTTTTTTCAGAATTAAAAGAATTTATCCAGATCAACTACACAATGGTTGAAAAATTAAGATGCAAGAACATACGGGTTTTAAACATCTTAGAAAAGCCTTCCTTGTCTGGAAGCCAAGTCATAAAAGCAGGAATGAGTGTCAAGTTGATTTCTTAGGATTTCTCATTGTAATTTGCATCCCAAAGGCATAGCTTAGTGATAAAACATTCACTTAGTGTGTGAGGTTCTGGTTCAACCCCATCACAGAGAGGTACCTAATTTATAACTGGACTTCTAGGAGTGAGTTCTGAGATGCCTTTCATGTTACGTAACTCAGACAAAGACTACACACACTTTGAGTATTGACATCACTTGGTGTATGCCCATCCCACCCCATCTCATCTGACTTCTCCTCCTCTCAGAGGCCAAGCAGGGGTTGTTAGTGCTTGAATGGAAGAACATCAAGTGATGGTTAGGAGGTTTACAGTCTCTCTGAGACAGTTTATAGTGTGCCTGCCAATTTGTTAGACTAGGGTCTGTGGTTCGGGTTTTTGATAAATGGCCAGTGTAATATATACAGTTCCTGAGGGTCAAAGGAAAAAGAAAAAGAAAAAAAAAGCAAATATATGTGTAACAATAAGAATTTTTTTTACAAGTTTTAATGATTCACATTCAAAATAACAATCTGTGTGGGAGTTGTGTGATTTCACTTAGCTGGGGTTCAAAGGTAACATTTATTATGATCAAAAACTCAAACATTCAACTGTGCGAGCATCTCTGTTTACATGTTCCTAGACATATCTGGGACAAGATTTGGTCCAGAGCTATTGTGAGTATTGTCTTTAGTAATCAGTTTGATGTTTGCCTTTTAATTTTATTTTTGGCTTGATAACAATTTTAGCTTTGTTCTGGGCCCCTGCTACTGTTCTACATACCTGCATGGAATATTAGACAGTCATCTTTGTCCCTCTTCTGTGCTTGACATTTCTCTGTGTGACCATCTGGCACTGTTGTCACTGAGAGCTTGTTAGCTATGGGGATTCTCAGGCACACCAACAACAGAATAAGAACCCGCACTGAAACTATGTCCTCAGATGGTTCCTATCCATGTTAAACTCTGGGATGCTCTGCGTTGTCATTGAATATTCAACCTGATCTAGCTCCATCCAGCCAAAGGTTCCTGCAACTCCATCTAGCTCAATACCGAGGGTCCTCTCCACACAAATTCGGACAAAGCACATGTTTAGTCAGAGGTCCTCTTACCTCTTATTCTGCTGAAACAAAACAGCTGCAAATGTTCTCTTGAGGAGAACAAAGGTTTATTTTCTCAGTTCTACGGGTTGGGAAGTCAAGATCAGGGCTCAGAAACTTCACTTGCTTGGTGCAGGCTGACATTTGGTCTGTGCTGGTGCCTTGGATGTAACATCTTCGAAAAAGGATGAATGCTATGACCTCACAGAACGGCGTCAGAGCACAACAAGAATACACTTCCATCTGGCCCTTTTTTATAAGCATGAATGGAATCCATTCATGGCTAGGTGACCTCTTGCAGTCCAAACATCTCACTCCTGGGGGAATAAGTTTCAATGTGACTTCCAGAGAGGATGAGACCATTCACAGGTATAACATGTGTTACTTAGATGATCCAGGACAGAGTTCATTGTATAAAAAGGATCTAAATGCCTGTGTTTGCTGCTGAAAACTTACGCCAGTGAAACAGATTCTAATCTAAATTTAATCTACTTCCTTAAAAAAATTTAACTGAGGTGAGATCACGGTATACCCAAGGCAGAGAGCCATTGATTAGAATGCACAGATTCTAAAGTTCCTGTAGATCTGTAGTTACAAGATTGAGCACAATGGCTCCAGAGGAGATATCAAATAATATATGCTTTAATATTGGCTCTGTGACTGCAGACAGGCCTGTAAGAGTCTCGAAGCTCTCATAATTTATATTATTATCCTACCATGTAATACTTTTCAAAATTAGAGCGCAATGAAATAAGAGAAAGTGGGAATTCATTCCAGAATTAACCCTTCCTTTACTGTTATACATTGAAACAAAACTATATATATATATATATATATATATATATATATATATATATATATGACATACTAAGATTTTAAAGGTATTGGCTAAGCTTATCCATTAGGAAGATGATGGAATTTTCATGGATTGTCTGATGTATGGAGTCTAACGTGTCTGTGAGCCTCCATAGCTATGATATTCTACTTAGGGCTTAGGGCTTTCTCCTTGGATCCTTCCTTTAGCAGCTTTCCAGGACAGAAAAGGAACTTGGCAATGACTTCATTACCATGTGTTTTCTGCCTTTGGGGAAGATACTTGCCACTATGGAAATGGTGTGAGAGAGACTACAGAGGCTGGAGAGGCTAGAGAGGCTGGAGAAGCTGGAGAAGCTGGAGAGGCTAGAGAGGCTGGAGAGGCTGGAGAGGCTGGAGAGGCTGGAGAAGCTGGAGAAGCTGGAGAGGCTGGAGAGGCTGGAGAGGCTGGAGAAGCTGGAGAAGCTGGAGAGGCTGGAGAGGCTGGAGAGGCTGGAGAGGCTGGAGAGACAGATGGGCATATAACAGAGTTCACTGATCTTGCAGATAGTTGGGGTTTGATTCCAGCACCATCATGGTGGCTCACAACTGTCTATTCCAGGGGATCTGACGCCCTCCTCTGGTATGCAGAAGATCTGCATGCATGTGGTGCATAGACATACATTCAGGCAGAGTAAAATACTCACGCATAAAATAAAAATAAACTCTTACAACTTGCCCTATGTTTCAAAAATACTTTAATTGGGTTTGCTCTTAGTTGCATTCTTCTTTGTTGGGGAGAAACTACCCTCCATTTCTGTATTGTTTTTCTTTTGGACCACTGATCTCATTTCAGGAGATGGGACTCAGTCTCATTTGAATTAAGAGACCATTCTTTTGACACAATCAGATCCATGCATTTCTCTCTATGAAGCATCAAATACTGCTTCAGATGGTGCACTAGATCCATCTACTTCACTCTAAACTTATTCCAATTTAATGTTAACTTTAAGACCTGAGGATATCACTGTGCCTTTATTAAACAAATGAACAACTAAGAAGAAAACTTAACTGCAGCTCATGTCTATAAAAGTGACTCCTTTACCCGTTTCACAGTTCTTACTATTAAATATTTTGCGACGGACATATAGTATTGGGAAAATTCATCAGTTTGAAAACCCCAGAGAAAATAGGAATTCCAACCAGGCCAAGCCTCAGATTCCTGTACTCCCAGTGCTCTGGAGGTTGAGGCAGGGAGAGGAGGGGCTACCATATGTCGCGAGCTCAAGGTGGTCCACGACTGTAATAGCATGAACGTATTTAAAAGTGGAGGAGAGAGCAGGGAATATAGATTGAGCCCTACTCTCAGTTAATGGTACTGAGCCAAGGACTTTGCTAAATCACCACTTCCTTTCCAATCCAAATGGGAGCTTCATAGGACAACCATTATGTGAAGTAGTAGAAGGTACTGGTTATGGATAAAGAGGCCAATACTTTGTATTCTCAGACTTTGCATGAGAGTTATTAGCGATCTTAATTGGGCTCATTTTAATCTGATTAATACTAACCTGTGTCAGCACTCACTACTTAATTCCACAGGTTACATAATTGTAATCAATGCTAAGGAAAGAAATACTCATGGTGTAAACAGCTTTGTACTATCAAAGTCTGAAACGATCTATGGCAGTTATGATGGGATACATCACAATTATATCTCCAACTTTAGAGTTTGGCAAATTAAGGTTGACCTTTTATTAGGAAATATAATCTATTGGCACCACCCACTACATGTGAATATGAAAATTCCTGAAGGGGGAGCAACCGAATAGTGTAAGGAGTGGGAGGGACACTGTGAGAAATGGTGACTCACTGTAGCGACAAGAGGAGCTGTTGGGAGATGTTCACTGTCAACTCCAACATCTAGTATCTTATAGGGAACTAATCCCTGGGCATGTCTGTGAGGAGTATTCCTGACCCACCCTATGGTGCAGGAGTTCCTTCTGTCCATGTGTTGCTTTCATTGGTTAATGAGTAAAGACACTGCCTTGGCCTAGTTGATAGGGCAGAACTTACGTAGGCGGGGAAGACAGAACTGAATGCTGGGAGGAAGAAAAGCAGAGTAGAGAGACACCATGGAGCTGCCAGAATCAGACATGCCAAATCTTTCCTGGTAAGCCACTGCCGTGTGGTGATACATAGATTAATAGAAATGAGTTAAATCAAGGTGTAAGAGTTAGCCAATAAGATGTTAGAGCTAATAGGCCAAGCAGTGATTTGATGAACACAGTTTCTGTGTGGTTATTTTGGGGCTAAGCTAGTTGGGTGGCCAGGATGAACAAACGGCCCTCTCCCTTGCAACAACCCTATTCCAGTTTCATTAGTTTGCTGCGACAAGCAACTTTATCGAAAGCAACTGGGGGTGGGGGTGGGTGAAGGAAAGGGTTTGTTTGGCTGTTACTCCATGTCACTGTTTATCACCATGGGAAGTTGGAACAGGAACTTGAAGCAGAATCCTTGGAAAATGCTACTTGCTGGCTCACTCAAGGCTCCTACGTGCTAGCTTTTCTATATAACTCAGGACAACCTGCTTATGTCCATTGTCCAGAACGGATGAAGCCCTCCTACATCCTCCTACATCAATTAGTAGTTACAACAATCTCCTATAAACTTTTCAGAAGGCAAATGTGATCAGGCAATTCCTTAAGGGAACCTTCTCTAAGTGCTAGGCTGTGCCATGATGGCAGCTGAAGCTAACTAGGACCCTTTAAGTAGGCAGCATCAGTCTGTGGGCTGGAGTCCCAATCCGAGTAAGAAGAAAGCAAGCTGACTGCTGGCATCCCCTCTCTCTGCTTCTCTGTGTTACAGTGTGACCTGATGCCTCTTTCTCCTGCATGCCCTCAAGGCATGATCCAATGAAGCCTTTCATCCTATGAGTTGTTTGCATCAGTTATTTAGGTCATACCTTCAAGAAAAGTAACCAGTAAAGGGGCATTTTATTTACTTTCCATTGCTAATTGAAAACAGCAGTAAAGGTTTCAAATTAATGGTGATAATTTAACTATAATCTAATAGTCACATGTAGTTGAATAATTGAAAAATACTAATAATTCGATGATAACAATAATTGTAATAGTATAATAGCCACAAGATTAAAAACCTGAATTTTAAAAACACTATTTTGATGAGCTTTGGTATATTAAATTATGGTTTGTGATGCATCTAAAAATAATATGTACACGATGATGCCCATGTTCATACTAGGAACTCATAAATATAGGCCCATTCATAATTTATATGCCTATATGCTTCACTCGTATTTTCAGGCATTTAAGTTCAAAGTAGAAGGAAATTTTAGTATTAGACTCAGTCAATTATGTAAATTGGTATTAGAAAGTACCCTTGGTTTGGCTTTCATGTCCTGGTGAAACTTGTTCATCTTCCATAATCATAACCAGAATATGGAAAACTTACCCAAATATCTAGTTTAAAAGATGCATATCATCATACTTTTATATTCCCATAGCAAAACATTATGCAAATAAATGAACAAGTATGCAAATGAATGAACAAGTATGCAAATGAATGAATGAATGGAGTCTGGCTTAGAAAGAACTAAATTCACTATTCCATACCCAGGGGAGCAAAGCTCTATTTCTTTTGAAGTAAGTCTAGCTTTCTTTTCTCCTGCCCAACAGGTCTTGTTACTGATTTTGCAGGGGGATAATCTAGTTCATCAACATCAAATGATGTACTAGATAATTCTCCCACCTTTATTCATGAGAGCATCCTTAGTAGAATAGTCACGATTTTAAATACGTCATAGAGACAGTTGATCTAATTTAACCTGAACTTAATATGTTTTATTCTAAGGAGGATTTCTAATTAAGCTCTGGTAGCTGTGGTGTTGGTCTGTTTTCCCAACGTAGGCCAGGTTTAAAATTTTCATGCATAAATTCCATACCCAGGAATATAAATTTGGTAGCTCTGCCTGTAAGTATCATGATACTTGTGTAAGACTGCCAAGATTTTTGACATTTTTGTAACATCAATGGACCCTTGCTCTCACGGTATGCTTCTTTATTCTGTTTCAATAGTGAGCTCATAGAAGTCAAACACACAAAGTTCTATCTAATTTCATTTGTGTCTTCAAAGTTCAGAAGAGAATTATGGGTTTTCTCTAAATAATACTGTTTTCTTGGGTTTCTGCATTCAGACATAAAAAGCATGCCTTACAGCTCAGAGATTGTAAAATAAAATATTAAGAATTATAGTTTGCTAAATGTTATTACAAAAGTGACAGGCCTACCTGGTGAGAAATAAATTTTGGAAGCTTCTGTGTTAAAGATCTCTGTGTAGATGACTATAGTCACTATGATGATTTTAGTCACCTTGAGTTCTAAACAAAACCAAACACCTAGTGCTATGATTGGCAGAATCACACTCACGGGTTTCAGGAATACCAGGAAACACAAACGAAGCTATGAATTGTGTACAGAAAAATAGCAGGAAGTGTGTGTGGCTGGAAGACCATGGTCCCTGGTCTTTAAGAAGAGACACAGCAGGTTAGCTAGCTGGAAGAGGAAGTCTGCAGTCTGCCCTCGACTGTTGCAAAAGAATCATATCTCAACTATTGACTACCACGTTCATTTGCCCTGTGTGATATTTCCCAGGAGTTCCCATTTTTAATTAATTAATTAATTTATTTTGTTTGCCTATCAAAGGACAAATGGTGTCCCCTGAAAATGACGGTCTATCATCACTAATGCTTGCAGCACTTCCCCTGAGTATCGGGACTGTGTTCTGGATACCCACGGCATGCTGGATGATTTCAAATCTTACATAACCAAGTGACCCAAGATTTATCATATTTATGTATGTAGGTTACACCCCTCGAAGAAATCCAAAACAAGCAATGCACAGACAGGAGAGCTTAGGTGTTTGTTTCAAAGTCACACAGTAGCCGTTCAGTGGCAGAGAGCACACCGACTTCCCTGTCACTTTTGCCCTGTGGCTCCCTGACAATGCCTTATTGAACAAGATAGGAAGGACATACCCAGCAGAAAGGACTCCTTGACTTTTCCTCCATGAACCAGATGGATTTTGTTTTATGACTTAATGTATGTGTCCTAAGGAAGCTATCTTAAATCGTTCCACTTTGAAAATCATTGCCATACCCCTTACTATCTGAAGAATTACTATAGAGAAGCTGTGAATCAGAGAATTAATTTTTTCTCTTTCAGGGATGAAGACAGAACTTGTGGCTTTATTCATGTTAGGGAAGCCCATTAGAGATGTGTCTCCATGATCATAGTGCTAATTTTTAATAAATTTCGTTACTGGTTAGGAAATTAAAACTATTAATTTTTTGAGATTCACTAAGCACCTTTTCTCTTTAAGAGCTCACTAGGGACTAACTTAAGAGTAAGGACGGCCCTACTAAAGAAAAGTCCATTTACTAGTGTTTGGAGTTTTACTGTCTCTTTCTATTGGACTGTGCCTTCCACAGAAGTGTAAAAGGATGGATTGAAGATGTCGTATCAATGCCTGGGTAAAGACTCAAGGACCTGGAAGCTGCCACTCATAAATTTATTTATTTTGAAATTTGTGAAAACTGTATGCCTACTCAGGAGTATGTAGCTAGTTTAACAAGCTCTTTTCTGTTTTGGCGTTGCAAACAATTTTCTCAAAATCCCATGCTGTACTTACTAATGCATGCTGACAGAAACGGTCCGTCTCTCTTAGAGGGAAGTAGACAGTTGCTGAAGTAATCTATGAAGGGAGGCAGAATTAACAATGGCAGGATGCTGATGGCATTCATTAGTGCAATTGGCAGAGGAAATCCACCCAAGTTCCGGTTGGAATTCATGGTCTGAAGATAATATCCTGAAGGGATCTGCATTCGAGGAAGAGGGGAGTTAGCCAGTGGCTTACCTTTGGAGGAGGGTGCTCTGTCAGATGCCTTCCCCTCATGTCTCTTAGTTTTTTCCAGAATCAGTTCTGATCCCAGAGGCCATGCTCAGCCCAATGCTACTGATGGTGAGAAATTTGTATGACATTTAGTTCACCTTCATGACTTTGCTATTAAAGCCACAGGTAAGGAATCAAGTTTCATAAATTCTCCATACTCAAATGGACTAAGTTTTCATGAACATTAGAGCAAAAGTCACCAGAAAGTGGGAAAGGGTGTCTGCTTTCACTCTGATGAAGTGAAAAGGAGGGCATAGAATAGACTTTCTAAATGACATCTAGGCTGGGAACAAAACAGGATTTATTTATTTTTTCCAAGAGGGGACAATAAAGAGACACATTGATCACTGTAGACTATCTCTGTGAGCTTCCCACAAGGGTTTTGTTTCTAGCCTCAGTCAAGCAACAAGAAGGAAGAAACAAACTCAACTTTTCTGTGCTTGTGGCTTCTGTTTATTTGCTTTCATTGACACTTTATGTGTATAGGAGGGCTCTTTGCCTGAACGTTTGTCTGTGTACAGCGTACATACAGTACCGACAAGCCAGAGAGGGCACCGGATCTCTCTGGAACTGGAATTATAGAAGGTTGTGAGGTGCTACATTGGGGCTGGAAGTTGAATCTAAGCCCTCTGTAAGAGCAACAGATGTTCTTTATGGCTGGTCCATCTCTCTTCAGCCCTGTTACTTTTAAAATGATTCTGGTGTGCCAATTGTTGTGGTTTTCCATGTGAAGTGTTCAGTCCCTCAAAGAAAGATGTCCATGGACAGTTGGTACCCAGAGCATGGTGATGTTTTGGGAGGTTGTGAATCCCTTGAGACTGGGATCCTAACAGGGTGGGATTTGAGGTTTTATGGCTGTCTCCATCTCCTGTCTGGTCTAAGTGTTCTGATTGCAGAGGCAATTCTGCCAACTGCTTCCTGTTCTCTTTGTCATAATGCTGTGTCCCTTCTTGAACTGGGAGCCAAAATGAGCCCCTCCTCCTCTGAGCTGTGCCAGGCATTTTATCACAGTGGTGAGACAGGTCATTGAGGGGCTGGAGAGATGGCTCAGTGGATAAGAGCACTGACTGCTCTTCTAGAGGACTATTCCCATATGGGTGCAATTCCCAGCACCCATATGACAGCTCACAACTGTCTGAAACTCCAGTCTGAGGATGTGACATCTTCACCCAGACATACATGCAGGCAAAACACTCATTCACATAAAATAAATAAAGAAATCCCAAAAAAGGAAAGAAAGGAAGGAAGGAAGGAAGGAAGGAAGGAAGGAAGGAAGGAAGGAAGGAAGGAAGGGAGGTGAGTGATACACTAGCTCACCTCAACAGAACTGTTGAGGAACTGTGTGGAACAGACCTCTATATTAATACAAAAGATGACAGACTTTTTAAATTTTCTTGCTCCACCTCATAATTTCAATCAACCACAAAACCTTTTTCATAATTAAGGAAACCCACATGATAACTGGAAAGCCCCATGTGTAGTAAGAACTGCGGGCCTGCTTTTCGTCCCGCCGGGCTCCTGCCCAGCTAGCTTTACACCAGAAATAACAACACACAAACTATATTCTTTTAAACACTGCTTGGCCCATTATATCTAGCCTCTTCTAGGCTAACTCTTGCACCTGGACTAGCCCATTTCTAATAATGTGTGTAGCACCCCAAGATGCACTTACCAGCAAGATTCTAGCCTATGTCCATCCTGGGTCGGAGCTGCCTGGGAGAGAGGAGCCTGGTGTCTGTCTGAGGCATCTGCCCCAGAGAGGAGAGCTATTGAGTCTGAGCTCACTTCCTCTTCCTCCCAGCATTCTGTTCTGCCTACTCCACCCACCTAAGGGATGGCCTATCAAAATGGGCCAAGGCAGGTTGTTTGTTACCAATGACCTTCCTCCATCACCCATGCTAATTAAATCCCTAACACTAGCTTCTGGTCTCTTCTCATATGCCAAGCCCTGAGGAGTCATGATACTGGAAACAAAAGATACAACTCATGGCTTGGGCATTGCTTCATGCTCTCTAAATTCTTCAGTGGCACATAAGATGTTTTTGATTCCCAGCAGTAACCCAAGCCACAGGGAGGCACAGAGTTAAGGCCTGCATGCCACTCCCTCGAGGAACGGCTTTTGCAAACTGCTTTTTAGACAGTAGTAGAACTGACAGGAGAGTCCTGCCTTCCCATCACCCAGGAGAGACACTTGGCTCAAACCCTTGCATCAGAGCTTCTCGCTGAATTCCTCACTGACCCCTTCTCTCTAGTCAGTTGTACAAACTAGGAGCTTGGCTAGAGTCAAAAGAGTCAGTGCCGTTGGTAACCAACTGACCAATGGGAAAAGGCAACTCTTACTTTGTCAACTGCCTAAACACAGGGCTGGACCACATTTTCTTATGGCTTCTGCCTATCTGCACACAACACATCCTGATGATAATTTATCTCCCAGCTTTTAATGGGATACTTGGGGTAATAAACAGGTCTTGCTTTGGTTGAGCTCCAGACGGCAAGAGTGAAGGGTGCATTAGCTATTTCTGCTCTGCTTCTGTGCAGTTATGACACGCACACCCCAATCTGAGGGAAATGAACGATGGATGTGTGGTTTAAAAAGTGCTGGCAGCTGAATAAGGTTTAAGACTGAGTGGCTCCTAGCATCAGAGCGAGTTTCTGTTACTGATTTCAAATGAGAATTATTGTTAATAGGAATAAAGTTATTATCGGCATGAATCACAGACACTGAAGCCTGTTAACTTAATAATGTTGCAAATGTGTCATTAATCTTCAGCGAAGAGATATTAATATATTGCCTAATCCAAGAAAAGGCTGTGGTGTCTTGAAAGCTTGAAATCATTTCTGCTTCTGCCTCGAGTTCTGAAATCCTCCCCTATTTAAAATTTTAAATACTTTTATTTCACACAGACCTCTGAGTATTCAGAAGTAATTGCTGTCAATAGAGATTCATTTTCACCTTTGAGTGGCCCTAATGTCAAATGGCAACCTTGTCGGCCTTAATATCAACATATTTTAAATATATGTCTTGAACCTGAAGGTCAATAATTGCCACTAAATTTAAAATATGGAATTCTGGGATGTTTTATTCCTGGTGCTTTGATTGTCTTCGTGCTGGTGATTATTTTATCTGGAAGCAAAATCTAGTCTTCGCCTATCCTAATGGAAGTTCCAACCTGGAGAAGGATGCTCTAGCGTTTTTTTTTTTCAATTTCCTGAAAAACATCACTCTATATAAGGTTGGTACCCACATAGTTCGTATCAAAATATTTCATAATGCATCAGAGAGGTGTTGTGGGCAATAGTAATAGGCTTGGATATCAGCCTTGAGTTAGGGCTACCATCCTGCCACACAGAAACAAATCCAAGGTTACGTAGTCTTTCTATTCTCTGGAATCTTAGGCATTTATTTATTCTAAAAACAAGGTCTCAATGTATAACCAGGTGTCTAGCCTAGCCTTGAACTCACTATGTGTCCCAGGCTGGCATTGAACCCACAGCAACCCTGCTGCTTCGGCCTCCCTAATGCAGTGTGGTTACACACACGAGTTGTTACATTAGCTGCTCAGTCTCTGATGTGTGGTAATGACAGTGGCTGGGCAAACATCCTGCGATGATAAAGTTAGACACCCAGAAGTCTAGTTGGTGAGATGCTCAGCTGGTCAGGGCACTGGCCCTTGAGGCTGACGATCTGAATTTGATCTCAGGAACCCACACGGTAACGTGTGAGAAATGACTCCTGTATGCTGTCTTTGACCTCCCCCTTCCCTAGACCATAGCAGGCATACATGTCCCCCATCAAGTAAATGTAGATATTTGTAAGCCATCTTTAAGAAGCTGTGGTGATTAATAAATTATCAATAAGTACTTGAGCTTTTCTTCAGTAAAATGGGCATTTATTTCCTTAAAATTTAGCTTACCAACTTTTTCTTTACTTGTACAGCCCACCCATGTTCCTGTAAATTACACTTCACTCATGAAAAAATAATTCACTGGTGTGTGCGCATACACACACACACACACACACACACACACACACACACAGAGAGAGAGAGAGAGAGAGAGAGAGAGAGAGAGAGAGAGAGCAGAAGGAAAAGTAGATGGGCACTATATGGGAAGAGGAAAGGGGCAGAGAAGTGTGGAAGGGGACGAAAGCAGGTTATGTGGGGATGTGACTAAAACCAAATTTACCAAAATGTGTTGTATTTACATCAAAATACAAAATATAGAACCTCTCCCAGAAAAGGCTCAAGCTGAGTGGAGAGAAACAAAAGTTGCTGCTCTCTCATGAAGACAAGGCATCAGGAATTTGTGGTCTTGGCACAGAGGGTTTACGGCTAGCTACGGACTGCTTAGTAGCTCGGCACTCAGCATTATTTCTCAGGTTTGGTATCTTTTTAACAAGGACTGCATAAGTGGGGAAGGCTTCTGCGTTGTGTTGTTTTGAGGCCTGCTACTGTTTGTACAGCTGGGAGGACTCTCCCATTCTGTATGGCTCCCGTGCACTGTTTGGACCAGGGGTTAACAAGCTTTCCTGGAAGGGGTCAGGTGATGATGATGATCCGCACAGGAGTTCTTTGGCAACTTTTCAGTTCTGCCACCTTTGGACATGAGCAGCCGCAGATATAACAAACCAATGGGCCTGGCAGTGTTCTAATAAAACTTTATTAGTAGGCGGCAACATTTAACTTCCATATAATTTTTAAGCACCACCAACTACTCTTTTGTTTTTCCCCAGTGGTGTAAAATATTGAAGCCATGCTAACTTTCACTATATACAAAAATGAAAAGGAGTACCAAGAGATGGCTCCAAGGATAGAGGCACTTGCCACAGAGACATGGGGATCTGGGTTCAATCCCCAGAACCCATATAAATGTGGGAGAAAAAAAAATCAACTTCTGCTGTCCTCTGACATCTGTGTGAGCACCAAGCCATGTATGCATCCCCTCCCACACCATGCACTTAGGCACATGTAATAATGACAAAAATTGTAAAAACAGGCCATGGACTGTGGTTAGCTGGGTGTATTGTTTACTGTTCTATTGCTGGGATAAAACTGTGGACCAAAAGCTACTTCAGAAAGAGAGGGTGTGTTTTAACTGGGTGCTCTAGAGAGCCTGTGAACAGTGGGGAAGAGTCTGGGCATGGTAGCAGGAGCAGACCACACTGCCTGACCACACTTTTACCTACACATGGGAAACATAGGAAAACCAGAAACTGTAGCGAGGCTACAAACTCTCAAAATTCGCCCCCAGCGATGTAATTCCTCCAGCAAGGCTCTGCCTCCTCAAATGCTGTCACCTAGTGGGGGCCAAAATTTCAAACACATGAGCCTATGGGAGGCTTTTCACATTTAAATCCTCACCTGAGGTCTACAGGAGCAGGCATGGACTGTTCTGAGAGTCACTGCCTCTTCCACCTCCTCCTTCACCGCTGTTAACTGACAGACTGCCTCTTCAACATCAAATCACTTAACTTTACAGATCTCTTCTTTAGCAAATGGAGCTGGAGTTAGGCAAACTTTTCCCTGTGTAATGTTCTGTGATTGATGCATACAGCTCAGGTGTTAGCTTTCTAAGCTCTACATTGGAGTTGGAGTGGTCATCAAGAAAGTTCTGAGTTTGTTCAATGACTTTTATAATTGTTTCCTTCTGCTCTATTTATGATTTGATCTTTGATTATAGCTGCATGAATTTGTTTAAATTCACATTTAATCTACAAAAGACACTTTGGGCTTAGCATTTTCTCTTTGATTTGCTCCCAGCATAAGGACTGATTCCCTGAAGGCTGATATGTGAGCGGGAAGGGCATCGTTTACTCATAACTAAGAGTTAGTGAAGGCGGGGTTGCTTTCTAAAGGTTTAATGGGTTCGGGGAGAGGCTCAAATCTTTGGTTAAAGGGAGTTTGGGAATTGCCTCTGGGTCTTGAGATTCTAAAGACTATGCACTCTGAGATACCGTCTGCTCCTTTCACCTGACAGGGACAATCCTACGAGATGATCCCACCCAGGGTCTCCTCAATAGTTTCAGCTTGACTGCCCTGAGCTCTTAAAACCAGGAACAGCACTGTTCAGAAGGTAGGACAAAGGCTCAGAATGTGTTTGAAAGTGCCTGCTCAGGTGTTGTGGTTTGTATGTGGAATGTCTCCTCTTGGTCTGCAGATGGTGGTGCTGTTTGGGAAGGTTGTGGGAACTTCAGGAGGTGGAGGAAGTGGGTCATGGGAGGAGGGTTCATGCTTTCCTAGAGCCAGCCTCACTTCCTGTCTGCAGACTGTGACCGATATAATGCTGTCGGTCCTTCCGCTCTGCGACAGACCCTACCCCCTCAAACTGAACCCAGATAAATCTTGCCTCCTGTAATTGACTTTTGTCAGCTATTTCGTCACAGACATGAGAAAAGTGACTAACTCAGGCTGAAAACACACGAAGTCGCTTTGTTGTCTTCGGTGTGTGTCGACTGTCCTCCTTACCTGCATGAGGCACATTCTGTATACAAGCTGGGAACCGAAGAGAGACCAAAGGGTGGAGAAGACAAGTTCTGTGTCTTCCCCCTGGAGTTCTCTGTGGCGTCTGCCGTGTATTTGCATGGCACGGTCTGACCGACTTGTTCTATCTCGTCCAAGGTGGCAGTGTGGCAGGCAACATTTTTTCAGGGCCATAACAACCACGCCAGAGACAGTCTGGAGGGAGCAACCTGCAAAGCATGTGTTAGGGAGACAGCATGTGTTAGCCAAGAGATGGCTCCTTAGCCCTCTCAGACACAAATGGAGACCTGACATTCCTGAGGACAAAAGGTGGTAAAAGTGGCATAGAAGGGCTTCACTCCTGAGGAGTTGGGTTCAAAGGCACCGCTGGCAGAATAGCTTCCTGATGACCAGCCCAGGGTGCAGCCTGACAGGCGATGTAAAAAATGAAAAAGGTAAGATCAATGGGGACACATTAGAAAAGAAGTGACAACATACAACGGCAGAGTAGAGAATTTCAGAGTCTCTAAGAAGTCTCTAACTTCGCTCATTAATGAATAAGAGAACCTGGGAATTCTTTTACATCTTTTACTCCGGAACCAGGACTATTCTGTAAAATATAAATAGCCTTCATTTTACTTGGCAGGTAGCTGTTGGTTCTTTTATTTTGACACAGAGATGAAGGCAAATGTATTCTTTTCTTTGCCTTTACCCTTGAATTTCAGATGTAACATTAAATGTTGAACTCTTTAAATGCCTTTATGAATGTTGACAATGTTACTGAAAAGCCAGGCTCTATTAGTTGACTTTTCCAGGATTTCCCTCTACGTTGATATGCAGGATGCCTTAGCATCAGAAATGTCACATTGCCTCAGTTGTTAGCAGTTGCCTCGTCCCAGTCATTTGAACTTCACCCTAGCTTCTTTTTATGTTTTTTAGATCGTACAGAAAATTTGTCTCTCTTAGGAGTTTCTGCTACCCCGACAAAGGAAAATACCCACACTGTGTAGTCTAACTGTGTCATGTTGACTGTGACTTTTTCCCTCCATAATACTGGCTTTCACCAGACAAATCCTTCCACAAATTATAGAGACTAAATTTTGGTTACAGGAAAAATAGTACAATCCACGCAAAAACATCTGAGTTTCTTTCAGTAGGTCAGCCAGAGGCACTCAAAAGACAATTTGAGTCATCTTACTGTCTCCAAATTTCCCATAAGAAAGTCCTGCGTAAGATGAATGCTAGGCAGATTCATTGAGATGCCACACACTATTGGCTGTTCTATTTAAATAGGAATACCTATGAACATCTCTTTTTATGGCTATGAAGTTGGCTATATTGATTCCATCTGATCTTTTCCATAAGACCTGTAATAGGCTGATTATGTCAGCCTTTGATTAATTGAGGAGCTGGGGGCCTGGTAATTGAATATGCACCCTTTCACCTCAAGTCACTGAATCAAATCCAGCCCAAATTGGTAGTGACCGTGAGTGATTATACTTGTGACTCTCTGGTGGCCTCTGTGAAGTATCTTTAGGTCACATGGAAGAGCGTCGTGATAATTGCTGACAGGAGAACCACTCAGATCCATGGGCTTTGTCACCTCTTCCTGACCACTGTTTCCAAGCACAGAGGAAGGCTGAGGATTGGCCCAAGGAGACAGAAACATGTAGGTGTTGCCAGACTCGTGTCCCTTAGAGAAGAAGTAAGGAAAGGGCTTCATGGTTGCAGCATGAACGGCTCCATCATTGTCAGAGCGCAGCCTGCTCTATCATGAGGGGTTCCGAGCCATTTCAGTGAGCTCACTTCAGGTTTAAGTAAAATGAGAGTTGGGTGTGTGATGATGGAGTCTGGAGTTGAACGTGGGCAGGCCTGGGCTAATGACAACCTTGACATTTCTTAGAGCTTTGCTTGTGTTGCTGGGTGTGTGAGGATGAAAGTAGGTAGGCCTGAGCTAAATGACTTAACTTTGACATTTTATTGTAGTTTTGCTTGCATTGCTTTTCAGCTCACACTCTGTTTGCTTGTGCTAGCTAGTTTTATGTCAACCAACACCAACTAGAGGCATCTGGGAAGAGGGAATCTCAATTGACACGATGTCCTCACCAGACTGGCCTGTGAAGCATTTTCTTGTTTGATGACTGATGTGGGAGTGCCCAGTTTTCTGTGGGCGGTATGGCTGCTGGGCTTATGGCCCTGAGGGCCTTAAAAAGCTACTAGGAACAATCTAGTAAGCAGCGTTCCTCCATGGTCTCTGCTCCATTTCTGCTTTCAGGTTCCTGCCCTGAACTCTTTTAGTGATGGAGCGTTATGAGTACACGTAATCTGAAACCCTTTTCCTCCAATTTGCTTTTGGTCATGGTGTTTTTGTTACAGAAATAGGAACTGTAACTAAAACACTGATCAATTCTTGAAAAAAAATACAGTGCTATGTAGACATCAGGGTTATGATGATTCGTTTTGATCCAAATGACTCCAGGTTTTCAGACAGTCTTCATCATTAAATGGCAATTATTTGTAGAACGCAAGTCATTAGTCTTTTTTCTTTTCTCCTAAAGACATTTTCTTTACTTTTCTCCCAAGTTTAAAAATTCAAGGTCTTGTATTAAATATGTGTTTTAAATGGACCATAACTTTATTATAAACCAGGCATACTTCGTTGTGAGATAAAAATTGAATTTACTTCTAATAGATGCTAAAAAGATTTCTGAAATATTATTAAACAATTCAATATTGCTATCATATTATTTATAAAGAAAGATAGCTGAGATTGGTGCTTTACTGAACTTTGTTAACATATAGTTATCCTCCTGGCTATGGGAAGTAGACAAGATTGCCGGGCAAAAAACTGGGATCTTGGGGGTGGGGCAGGATGGGGGTGAGGGGAGAGGGGGAGAGAAAAGTGAGAAGGGGAGGATGGGGGGAACTTGGGGAAACAGGATGATTGGGATATAGGAGGGTTGGATAGGGGAGCAGGGAAGCACATATCTTAGTTAAGGGAGCCACCTTAGGGTTGGCAAGAGTCTCGAACCTAGAGTGGCTCCCAGGTGCCCCGGGCGATGTCCCCAGTTAGTTCTTTGGGCAGCTGGGGATAGGGAACCTGAAATGACCCTATCCTATAGCCATACTGATGATTATTTTGCATATCACCATAGAACCTTCATCTGGTGATGGATGGAAATAGAGACAGAGACCCACACTGGAGCACCAGACTGAGCTCCCAAGGTCCCAATGAGGAGCAGAAGGAGGGAGAACATGAGCAAGGAAGTCAAGACCACGAGGGGTGCACCCACCCACTGAGACAGTGGGGCTGATCTATTGGGAGCTCACCAAGGCCAGCTGGTCTGTGACTGAAAAAGCAAGGGATAAAACCGGACTCTTTGAACATGGCTGACAATGAGGGCTGATGAGAAGCCAAGGACAATGGCACGGGGTTTTGATCCTACTTCATGTTCTGGCTTTGTGGGAGCCTAACCAGTTTGCATGTTCACCTTCCTAGACCTGGATGGAGGGGGGAGGACCTTGGATTTTCCACTGGGCAGGGAACCCTGACTGCTCTTCGGACTGGAGAGTGAGGAGGAGAAAAGTGGGGGGAGGGGGTGAGAGGTGGGAGGAGGGAGAGGGAAATGGGAGGTTGGGAGGAGGCGGAAATTTTTTTTTCTTTACAATAAAAAAAATAAGTTTTGGGGATGAAGAGATGTCTCTGTGTTTGTTAGTACTTATCATTCTTCCAGAGGACCCAGGTTAGGGCCCCAGTACCCACAGGTGGCTCAGAACTGTTTGGAACTCCAGATCCAGGGATCTGATGACGTCTTCTGGCCTCATGGGCACATACCCTACCCTTACAGAAATATAGACAAAACTAAAAATAATCTTTTACAAAACAAATCAGTTAGGAAGACTCTCCCAGATGTCTGCCATCCCTGCACTTGGAAGGTGGAAGCAGGAACTTTATTAGAGCCTGTCTTATAAAACAAAGAAAATTCTCAAGTAAGATTGCCAAAATGTGTGTGAAATACACTAAAAATTAAATATAAGAAAGTTATAAAATGATAATGCCCTGACAGCTTGTTTGATCTATTAGATATCAGATGTAACTTCCACAAGCATTTCTATACACATCTTCCACTGCATTTTTTTTATTT